>NC_054506.1:565187-627687 GCF_017639515.1 Carcharodon carcharias
AGAGTGTGAGAAGGAGAGAGTGTGAGTTGGAGAGTGTGTGAAAAGGATAGAGTGTGAGATTGAGACAGTGGGATAGGGAGAGAGTGAGAGATGGAGAGCATGTAAGGTGGAGAGAGTGTGAGATGGACAGAGTGTCAGAGGGAGAGAGTGTGAGATGGAGAGAGTGTGAGAGGGAGAGAGTGTGAGATGGAGAGAGTGTGAGATGGAGAGAATGTGAGAAAGAGAGAGTGTGAGAGGGAGAGAGTGTGAGATGGAGAGTGTGAGAGGGAGAGTGTGTGAGATGGAGAGAGCGTGAGAGGGAGAGAATGTGAGAAAGAGAGAGTGTGAGAGGGAGAGAGTGTGAGATGGAGAGTGTGAGAGGGAGGCACTGTGAGATGGAGAGAGTGTGAGAGGGAGAGTGTTTGAGAGGGAGAGAGTGTGAGAGGGTGAAAGTGTGAGAGGGAAGGAGTGTGAGAGGGAGATAGTGTGAGATGGAGAGAGTGTGAAAAGGATAGAGTGTGAGATGGAGACAGTGTGAGAGGGAGAGAGTGTCAGATGGAGAGAGTGTGAGATGGAGAGAGTGTGAGTTGGAGAGTGTGTGAAAAGGATAGAGTGTGAGATTGAGACAGTGGGATAGGGAGAGAGTGAGAGATGGAGAGAATGTAAGGTGGAGAGAGTGTGAGATGGACAGAGTGTGAGAGGGAGAGAGTGTGAGATGGAGAGAGTGTGAGATGGAGAGAATGTGAGAAAGAGAGAGTGTGAGAGGGAGAGAGTGTGAGATGGAGAGTGTGAGAGGGAGGCACTGTGAGATGGAGAGAGTGTGAGAGGGAGAGTGTGTGAGATGGAGAGAGTGTGAGAGGGAGAGTGTGTGAGATGGAGAGAGTGTGAGAGGGAGAGTGTGTGAGATGGAGAGAGTGTGAGAGGGAGAGTGTTTGAGAGGGAGAGAGTGTGAGAGGGTGAAAGTGTGAGAGGGAAGGAGTGTGAGAGGGAGAGAGTGTGAGATGGAGAGAGTGTGAAAAGGATAGAGTGTGAGATGGAGACAGTGTGAGAGGGAGAGAGTGTCAGATGGAGAGAGTGTGAGATGGAGAGAGTGTGAGATGGAAAGAGTGTGAGATGGAGAGAGAGTGAGATGGAGAGAGTGTGAGAGGGAGAGATTGTGAGATGGAGAGAGTGTGAGATGGAGAGTGTGTGAGATGGAGAAAGTGTGAGATGGAGAGAGTGTGAGAGGGAGAGTGTGTGAGATGGAGAGTGTGTGAGAGGGACAGTGTGTGAGAGGCAGAGAGTGTGAGACGGATAGAGTGTGAGAGGGAGAGAGTGTGAGATGGAGAAAGTGTGAGATGGAGAGAGTGTGAGAGGGAGAGAGTGTGAGAGGCTGAGAGTGTGAGATGGAGAGAGTGTGAGAGGGAGAGAGTGTGAAAAGGATAGAGTGTGAGATGGAGACAGTGTGAGAGGGAGAGAATATGAGAGGGAGAGAGTGTGAGATGGAGAGAGTGTGAGATGGAGAGAGCGTGAGAGGGAGAGAGTGTGAGATGGAGAGAGTGTGAGAGGGAGAGAGTGTGAGATGGAGAGAGTGTGAGAGGGAAAGAGTGTGAGAGGGAGAGAGTGTGAGTTGGAGAGTGTGTGAAAAGGATAGAGTGTGAGATTGAGACAGTGGGAGAGGGAGAGAGTGCGAGATGGAGAGCGTGTCAGGTGGAGAGAGTGTGAGATGGACAGAGTGTCAGAGGGAAGAGTGTGAGATGGAGAGAGTGTGAGAGGGAGAGGGTGTGAGATGGAGAAAGGGTGAGATGGAGAGAATGTGAGAAAGAGAGAGTGTGAGAGGGAGAGAGTGCGAGATAGAGAGAGTGTGAGAGGGAGGCACTGTGAGATGGAGAGAGTGTGAGAGGGAGAGTGTGTGAGATGGAGAGAGTGTGAGAGGGAGAGTGTTTGAGAGGGAGAGAGTGTGAGAGGGTGAAAGTGTGAGAGGGAAGGAGTGTGAGAGAGAGATAGTGTGAGATGGAGAGAGTGTGAAAAGGATAGAGCGTGAGATGGAGACAGTGTGAGAGGGAGAGTGTCAGATGGAGAGAGTGTGAGAAGGAGAGAGTGTGAGTTGGAGAGTGTGTGAAAAGGATAGAGTGTGAGATTGAGACAGTGGGATAGGGAGAGAGTGAGAGATGGAGAGCATGTAAGGTGGAGAGAGTGTGAGATGGACAGAGTGTCAGAGGGAGAGAGTGTGAGATGGAGAGAGTGTGAGAGGGAGAGAGTGTGAGATGGAGAGAGTGTGAGATGGAGAGAATGTGAGAAAGAGAGAGTGTGAGAGGGAGAGAGTGTGAGATGGAGAGTGTGAGAGGGAGAGTGTGTGAGATGGAGAGAGCGTGAGAGGGAGAGAATGTGAGAAAGAGAGAGTGTGAGAGGGAGAGAGTGTGAGATGGAGAGTGTGAGAGGGAGGCACTGTGAGATGGAGAGAGTGTGAGAGGGAGAGTGTTTGAGAGGGAGAGAGTGTGAGAGGGTGAAAGTGTGAGAGGGAAGGAGTGTGAGAGGGAGATAGTGTGAGATGGAGAGAGTGTGAAAAGGATAGAGTGTGAGATGGAGACAGTGTGAGAGGGAGAGAGTGTCAGATGGATAGAGTGTGAGATGGAGAGAGTGTGAGTTGGAGAGTGTGTGAAAAGGATAGAGTGTGAGATTGAGACAGTGGGATAGGGAGAGAGTGAGAGATGGAGAGAATGTAAGGTGGAGAGAGTGTGAGATGGACAGAGTGTGAGAGGGAGAGAGTGTGAGATGGAGAGAGTGTGAGATGGAGAGAATGTGAGAAAGAGAGAGTGTGAGAGGGAGAGAGTGTGAGATGGAGAGTGTGAGAGGGAGGCACTGTGAGATGGAGAGAGTGTGAGAGGGAGAGTGTGTGAGATGGAGAGAGTGTGAGAGGGAGAGTGTGTGAGATGGAGAGAGTGTGAGAGGGAGAGTGTGTGAGATGGAGAGAGTGTGAGAGGGAGAGTGTTTGAGAGGGAGAGAGTGTGAGAGGGTGAAAGTGTGAGAGGGAAGGAGTGTGAGAGGGAGAGAGTGTGAGATGGAGAGAGTGTGAAAAGGATAGAGTGTGAGATGGAGACAGTGTGAGAGGGAGAGAGTGTCAGATGGAGAGAGTGTGAGATGGAGAGAGTGTGAGATGGAAAGAGTGTGAGATGGAGAGAGAGTGAGATGGAGAGAGTGTGAGAGGGAGAGATTGTGAGATGGAGAGAGTGTGAGATGGAGAGTGTGTGAGATGGAGAAAGTGTGAGATGGAGAGAGTGTGAGAGGGAGAGTGTGTGAGATGGAGAGTGTGTGAGAGGGACAGTGTGTGAGAGGCAGAGAGTGTGAGACGGATAGAGTGTGAGAGGGAGAGAGTGTGAGATGGAGAAAGTGTGAGATGGAGAGAGTGTGAGAGGGAGAGAGTGTGAGAGGCTGAGAGTGTGAGATGGAGAGAGTGTGAGAGGGAGAGAGTGTGAGAGGGAGAGAGTGTGAGATGGAGAGTGTGTGAGAAGAGAGAGTGTGAGTGGGACAGATTGTGAGAGGGAGAGGGTGTGAGAGGGAAAGAGTGTGAGAGGGAGAGAGAGTGTGAGAGGGAGAGAGTCAGAGATGGAGAGAGTGTGAGTTGGACAGAGTGTGAGTTGGAGAGAGTGTGAGATGGAGAGAGTGTGAGAGGTAGAGTGTGTGAGAGGCCGAGAGTGTGAGATGGAGAAAGTGTGAGAGGGAGAGTGTGTGAGAGGCTGAGAGTGTGAGATAGAGAGAGTGTAAGATGGTGAGAGTGTGAGAGGGAGAGAGTGTGAGATGGAGAGACTGTGAGATGGAGAAAGTGTGAGAGGGAGAGACATTGTGAGCAGGAGAGTGTGAGAGGGAGAGAGTTGAGAGGGAGAGAGTGTGAGATGGAAGAGTCAGGGAGGGAGAGAGTGTGAAAGGGCATGCGTCTGAGATGGTGAGAGTGTGAGATGGACAGAGTGTGAGTTGGAGAGAGTGTGAGATGGAGAGAGTGTGAGAGGGAGAGTGTGTGAGATGGAGACAGTGTGAGAGGGATACTGTGTGTGAGGCAGAGAGTGTGAGATGGAGAAAGTGTGAGAGGGAGAGAGTGTGAGATGGAGAGAGTGTGAGAGGGAGAGAGTGTGAGATGGAGAGAGTCTGAGATGGAGAGAGTGTGAGTTGTATAGAGTGTGAGTTGGAGAGTGTGTGATATGGAGAGAGTGTGAGAGGGAGAGTGTGTGAGATGCAGAGAGTGTGAGAGGGAGAGAGTGTGAGATGGAGAGAGTGTGAGATGGAGAGTGTGTGAGATGGAGAGAGTGTGAGATGGAGAGAGTGTGAGAGGGAGACAGTGTGAGATGGATAGAGTTTGAGAGTGAGAGAGTGTGAGAGAGAGAGAGAGTGAGAGGGAGAAAATGTGAGAGGGAGGGTTTGTGAGATGGAGAGAGTGTGAGATGGAGAGAGTTGAGAGGGAGAAAGTGTGAGAGGGAGACAGTGTGAGATGGAGATAGTGAGAGATGGAGAGAGTGTGAGAGGGAGAGAGTGTGAGATGGAGAGTGTGTGAGATGGAGAAAGTGTGAGATGGAGAGAGTGTGAGAGGGATACTGTGTGTGAGGCAGAGAGTGTGAGATGGAGAAAGTGTGAGAGGGAGAGAGTGTGAGATGGAGAGAGTGTGAGAGGGAGAGAGTGTGAGATGGAGAGAGTCTGAGATGGAGAGAGTGTGAGTTGGATAGAGTGTGAGTTGGAGAGTGTGTGATATGGAGAGAGTGTGAGAGGGAGAGTGTGTGAGATGCAGAGAGTGTGAGAGGGAGAGTGTGTGAGATGGAGAGAGTGTAAGATGGAGAGTGTGTGAGATGGAGAGAGTGTGAGATGGAGAGAGTGTGAGAGGGAGACAGTGTGAGATGGATAGAGTTTGAGAGTGAGAGAGTGTGAGAGAGAGAGAGAGTGAGAGGGAGAAAATGTGAGAGGGAGGGTTTGTGAGATGGAGAGAGTGTGAGATGGAGAGAGTTGAGAGGGAGAAAGTGTGAGAGGGAGACAGTGTGAGATGGAGATAGTGAGAGATGGAGAGAGTGTGAGAGGGAGAGAGTGTGAGATGGAGAGTGTGTGAGATGGAGAAAGTGTGAGATGGAGAGAGTGTGAGAGGGAGAGAGTGTGAGATGGAAAAGTGTGAGAGGGAGAGAGTGTGAGAGGGAAAGTGACTGAGATGGAGAGAGTGTGAGTTGGACAGAGTGTGAGTTGGACAGAGTGTGAGAAGGAGAGAGTGTGAGATGGAGAGAGTTTGAGAGTGTGAGAGTGTGAGAGAGAGTGTGAGAGGGAGAGAGTGTGAGAGGGAGAGTGTGTGAGATGGAGAGTGTTAGATGGTGAGATTCGAGGGGGAGAGATTGTGAGAGGGAGTCAGTGTGAGATGGAGAGATTTGAGACGGAGAGAGTGTGAGATGGAAGAGTGTGAGACGGAGGGAGTGTGAGAGGGAAAGAGTCTGAGATGAAGAGCGTGTGAGTTGGACAGAGTGTGAGTTGGAGAGTGTGTGAGAGGCAGAGAGTGTGAGAGGGAGAGAGTGTGAGAGGGAGAGAGTGTGAGAGGCTGAGAGTGCGAGAGGGAGAGAGTGTGAGATGGAGAGAGTGTGAGAGGGTGGGAGTGTGAGAGGGAGAGAGTGTGAAAGGGAGAGAGTGTGAGATGGAGAAAGTGTGCAATGGACTGAGTGTGAGAGGGAGATAGTGTGAGATGCAGAGTGTTTGAGAAGGAGAGAGTGTGAGATGGAGATAGTGTGAGAAGGAGAGAATGTGAGAGGGAGAGAGTTGAGAGGGAGACAGTGTGATAGGGATAGAGTGTGAGAGGGAGAGAGTGGGAGATGGAGAGAGTGTGAGATGGAGAGAGTGTGAGATGGAGAGAGTGTCAGAGGGAGAGAGTATGAGAGGGAAAGTGTGTGAGAGGGAGAGAGTGTGAGAGGGAGAGAGAGTGAGAGGGCGAGTGTGTGAGAGGGAGAGACTGTGAGAGGGAGAGAGTGGGAGATGGAGAGAGTGTGAGATGTAGAGGGTGTGAGATGGAGTGAGTGAGAGAAGTAGAGAGTGTGAGAGGGAGCGAGTGCAGGAGGGAGAGATTGTGAGAGGGAGAGTGTGTGAGATGGAGAGAGTGTGAGAGGGAGAGAGTGTGAGAGGGAGAGAGTGTGAGATGGAGAGAGTGTGAGATGGATAGAGTGTGAGAGGGAGAGAGTGTGAGATGGAGAGTGTGTGAGATGGAAAAAGTCTGAGATAGAGAGAGTGTGAGATGGAGAGTGTGTGAGATGGAGAGAGTGTGAGATGGAGAGAGTGTGAGAGGGAGACAGTGTGAGATGGATAGAGTTTGAGAGTGAGAGAGTGTGAGAGAGAGAGAGTGAGAGGGAGAAAATGTGAGAGGGAGGGTTTGTGAGATGGAGAGAGTGTGAGATGGAGAGAGTTGAGAGGGAGAAAGTGTGAGAGGGAGACAGTGTGAGATGGAGATAGTGAGAGATGGAGAGAGTGTGAGAGGGAGAGAGTGTGAGATGGAGAGTGTGTGAGATGGAGAAAGTGTGAGATGGAGAGAGTGTGAGAGGGAGAGAGTGTGAGATGGAGAGTGTTTGAGAGGGATAGAGAGTGAGAGGGAGAGACTCTGAGAGGGAGAGAGTGTGAGAGGGAGAGAGTGTGAGATGGAGAGAGTTTGAGAGTGCGAGAGTGTGAGAGAGAGTGTGAGAGGGAGAGAGTGTGAGAGGGAGAGTGTGTGAGATGGAGAGACTGTTAGATGGAGAGATTTGAGAGGGAGAGATTGTGAGAGGGAGTCAGTGTGAGATGGAGAGATATGAGACGGAGAGAGTGTGAGAAGGAAGAGTGTGAGACGGAGGGAGTGTCAGAGGGAAAGAGTCTGAGATGAAGAGCGTGTGAGTTGGACAGAGTGTGAGTTGGAGAGAGTGTGAGATGGAGAGAGTGTGAGAGGGAGAGTGTGTGAGAGGCAGAGAGTGTGAGAGCGAGAGAGTGTGAGAAGGAGAAATGGTGAGAGGAAAGAGAGGGTGAGAGGGAGTGAGTGTGAGATGGAGAGAGTGTGAGAAGAAGAGAGTGTGAGATGGAGAGAGAGTGAGAGGGAGAGTGTGTGAGAGGGAGAGACTGTGAGAGGGAGAGAGTGTGAGATGGAGAGAGTGAAAGATGGAGAGAGTGTGAGAGGGAGAGAGTGTGAAAGGAAGAGAGCGTGAGATGGAGAGAGTGCGGGAGGGAGATATTGTGAGAGGGAGAGTGTGTGAGATGGAGAGAGTGGTGAGAGGGAGAGAGTGTGAGAGGGAGAGAGTGTGAGATGGAGAGTGTGTGAGAAGAGAGAGTGTGAGTGGGACAGATTGTGAGAGGGAGAGGGTGTGAGAGGGAAAGAGTGTGAGAGGGAGAGAGAGTGTGAGAGGGAGAGAGTCAGAGATGGAGAGAGTGTGAGTTGGACAGAGTGTGAGTTGGAGAGAGTGTGAGATGGAGAGAGTGTGAGAGGTAGAGTGTGTGAGAGGCCGAGAGTGTGAGATGGAGAAAGTGTGAGAGGGAGAGTGTGTGAGATGGAGAGTGTTAGATGGTGAGATTCGAGGGGGAGAGATTGTGAGAGGGAGTCAGTGTGAGATGGAGAGATTTGAGACGGAGAGAGTGTGAGATGGAAAGAGTCTGAGATGAAGAGCGTGTGAGTTGGACAGAGTGTGAGTTGGAGAGTGTGTGAGATGGAGAGAGTGTGAGAGGGAGAGTGTGTGAGAGGCAGAGAGTGTGAGAGGGAGAGAGTGTGAGAGGGAGAGAGTGTGAGAGGCTGAGAGTGCGAGAGGGAGAGAGTGTGAGATGGAGAGAGTGTGAGAGGGTGGGAGTGTGAGAGGGAGAGAGTGTGAAAGGGAGAGAGTGTGAGATGGAGAAAGTGTGCAATGGAGTGAGTGTGAGAGGGAGATAGTGTGAGATGCAGAGTGTTTGAGAAGGAGACAGTGTGAGATGGAGATAGTGTGTGAAGGAGAGAATGTGAGAGGGAGAGAGTTGAGAGGGAGACAGTGTGATAGGGATAGAGTGTGAGAGGGAGAGAGTGGGAGATGGAGAGAGTGTGAGATGGAGAGAGTGTCAGAGGGAGAGAGTATGAGAGGGAAAGTGTGTGAGAGGGAGAGAGTGTGAGAGGGAGAGAGAGTGAGAGGGCGAGTGTGTGAGAGGGAGATAGTGAGAGATGAAGAGAGTGTGAGAGGGAGAGAGTGTGAGATGGAGAGTGTGTGAGATGGAGAAAGTGTGAGATGGAGAGAGTGTGAGAGGGAGAGAGTGTGAGATGGAGAGTGTTTGAGAGGGATAGAGAGTGAGAGGGAGAGACTCTGAGAGGGAGAGAGTGTGAGAGGGAGAGAGTGTGAGATGGAGAGAGTTTAAGAGTGCGAGAGTGTGAGAGAGAGTGTGAGAGGGAGAGAGTGTGAGAGGGAGAGTGTGTGAGATGGAGAGACTGTTAGATGGAGAGATTTGAGAGGGAGAGATTGTGAGAGGGAGTCAGTGTGAGATGGAGAGATATGAGACGGAGAGAGTGTGAGAAGGAAGAGTGTGAGACGGAGGGAGTGTCAGATGGAAAGAGTCTGAGATGAAGAGCGTGTGAGTTGGACAGAGTGTGAGTTGGAGAGAGTGTGAGATGGAGAGAGTGTGAGAGGGAGAGTGTGTGAGAGGCAGAGAGTGTGAGAGCGAGAGAGTGTGAGAAGGAGAAATGGTGAGAGGAAAGAGAGGGTGAGAGGGAGTGAGTGTGAGATGGAGAGAGTGTGAGAAGAAGAGAGTGTGAGATGGAGAGAGAGTGAGAGGGAGAGTGTGTGAGAGGGAGAGACTGTGAGAGGGAGAGAGTGTGAGATGGAGAGAGTGAAAGATGGAGAGAGTGTGAGAGGGAGAGAGTGTGAAAGGAAGAGAGCGTGAGATGGAGAGAGTGCGGGAGGGAGATATTGTGAGAGGGAGAGTGTGTGAGATGGAGAGAGTGTGAGAGGGAGAGAGTGTGAGAGGGAGAGAGTGTGAGATGGAGAGTGTGTGAGAAGAGAGAGTGTGAGTGGGACAGATTGTGAGAGGGAGAGGGTGTGAGAGGGAAAGAGTGTGAGAGGGAGAGAGAGTGTGAGAGGGAGAGAGTCAGAGATGGAGAGAGTGTGAGTTGGACAGAGTGTGAGTTGGACAGAGTGTGAGTTGGAGAGAGTGTGAGATGGAGAGAGTGTGAGAGGTAGAGTGTGTGAGAGGCCGAGAGTGTGAGATGGAGAAAGTGTGAGAGGGAGAGTGTGTGAGAGGCTGAGAGTGTGAGATAGAGAGAGTGTAAGATGGTGAGACTGTGAGAGGGAGAGAGTGTGAGATGGAGAGACTGTGAGATGGAGAAAGTGTGAGAGGGAGAGACATTGTGAGCAGGAGAGTTTGAGAGGGAGAGAGTTGAGAGGGAGAGAGTGTGAGATGGAAGAGTCAGGGAGGGAGAGAGTGTGAAAGGGCATGCGTCTGAGATGGTGAGAGAGTGAGTTGGACAGAGTGTGAGTTGGAGAGAGTGTGAGATGGAGAGAGTGTGAGAGGGAGAGTGTGTGAGATGGAGACAGTGTGAGTGGGATACTGTGTGTGAGGCAGAGAGTGTGAGATGGAGAAAGTGTGAGAGGGAGAGAGTGTGAGATGGAGAGAGTGTGAGAGGGAGAGAGTGTGAGATGGAGAGAGTCTGAGATGGAGAGAGTGTGAGTTGGATAGAGTGTGAGTTGGAGAGTGTGTGATATGGAGAGAGTGTGAGAGGGAGAGTGTGTGAGATGCAGAGAGTGTGAGAGGGAGAGAGTGTGAGATGGAGAGAGTGTGAGATGGATAGAGTATGAGAGGGAGAGAGTGTGAGATGGAGAGTGAGTGAGATGGAGAGAGTGTGAGATGGATAGAGTGTGAGAGGGAGACAGTGTGAGATGGATAGAGTTTGAGAGTGAGAGAGTGTGAGAGAGAGAGAGAGTGAGAGGAAGAAAGTGTGAGAGGGAGGGTTTGTGAGATGGAGAGAGTGTGAGATGGAGAGAGTTGAGAGGGAGAAAGTGTGAGAGGGAGACAGTGTGAGATGGAGATAGGGTGAGATGGAGAGAGTGTCAGAGGGAGAGAATATGAGAGGGAGAGAGTGTGAAATGGAGAGAGTGTGAGATGGAGAGAGTGTGACAGGGAGGGAGAGTGAGATGGAGAGTGTGTGAGAGGGAGAGAGTGTGAGAGGGAGGGAGTCTGAGATGGAGAGAGTGTGTGAGGGAGAGTGTTTGAGATGGTGAGAGTGTGAGAGCGAGAGTGTGTGAGAAGCAGAGAGTGTGAGATGGAGAAAGTGTGAGAGGGAGAGAGTGTGAGAGGGAGAGAGTGTGAGAGGGAGAGAGTGTGCGATTGAGAAAAGAATAAGATGGAGAGATTGTGAGAGGGACAGAGTGTGAGATGGAGAGTGTGTGAGATGGAGAAAGTGTGAGATGGAGAGAGGGTGAGAGGGAGAGAGTTTGAGATGGAGAGAGTGTGAGAGGGAGAGAGTGTGAGAGGGAGAGACACTGAGAGGGTGAGAGTGTGAGAGGGAGCGAGTGTGAGATGGAGAGAGTTTGAGAGTGAGAGAATGTGTGAGAGAGAGAAAGTGTGAGAGGCAGAGAATGTGAGAGGGAGAGTGGGTGAGATGGAGAGACTGTGAGAGGGAGAGAGTGTGAGATGGAGAGAGTGAGAGATGGAGAGAGTGTGAGAGGGAGAGAGTGTGAGATGGCAAGGGTGTGAGATGGAGAGAGTGTGAGTGGGAGAGATTGTGAATGGGAGAGATTGTGAGAGGGAGAGAGTATGAGAGGGAGAGAGTGAGAGAGCGATAGAGTGTGAGAGGGAGAGATTGAGAGAGGGAGAGAGTGTGAGTGGGAGAGATTGTGAGAGGGAGAGTGTGAGAGGGAGAGAGTTGAGAGGGAGAGAATGTGACATGAAAGATTGTGAGAGGGAGAGGGTGTGAGATGGAGAGAGTCTGAAATGGAGAGAGTGTGAGTTGGATAGAGTGTGAGTTGGAGAGTGTGTGATATGGAGGGAGTGTGAGAGGGAGAGTGTGTGAGAGGCAGAGAGTGTGAGATGGAGAAAGTGTGAGAGGGAGAGTGTGTGAGAGGCTGAGAGTGTGAGATGGAGAGAGTGTGAGATGGAGAGAGTGCGGGAGGGAGATATTGTGAGAGGGAGAGTGTGTGAGATGGAGAGAGTGTGAGAGGGAGAGAGTGTGAGAGGGAGAGAGTGTGAGATGGAGAGTGTGTGAGAAGAGAGAGTGTGAGTGGGACAGATTGTGAGAGGGAGAGGGTGTGAGAGGGAAAGAGTGTGAGAGGGAGAGAGAGTGTGAGAGGGAGAGAGTCAGAGATGGAGAGAGTGTGAGTTGGACAGAGTGTGAGTTGGAGAGAGTGTGAGATGGAGAGAGTGTGAGAGGTAGAGTGTGTGAGAGGCCGAGAGTGTGAGATGGAGAAAGTGTGAGAGGGAGAGTGTGTGAGATGGAGAGTGTTAGATGGTGAGATTCGAGGGGGAGAGATTGTGAGAGGGAGTCAGTGTGAGATGGAGAGATTTGAGACGGAGAGAGTGTGAGATGGAAAGAGTCTGAGATGAAGAGCGTGTGAGTTGGACAGAGTGTGAGTTGGAGAGTGTGTGAGATGGAGAGAGTGTGAGAGGGAGAGTGTGTGAGAGGCAGAGAGTGTGAGAGGGAGAGAGTGTGAGAGGGAGAGAGTGTGAGAGGCTGAGAGTGCGAGAGGGAGAGAGTGTGAGATGGAGAGAGTGTGAGAGGGTGGGAGTGTGAGAGGGAGAGAGTGTGAAAGGGAGAGAGTGTGAGATGGAGAAAGTGTGCAATGGAGTGAGTGTGAGAGGGAGATAGTGTGAGATGCAGAGTGTTTGAGAAGGAGACAGTGTGAGATGGAGATAGTGTGTGAAGGAGAGAATGTGAGAGGGAGAGAGTTGAGAGGGAGACAGTGTGATAGGGATAGAGTGTGAGAGGGAGAGAGTGGGAGATGGAGAGAGTGTGAGATGGAGAGAGTGTCAGAGGGAGAGAGTATGAGAGGGAAAGTGTGTGAGAGGGAGAGAGTGTGAGAGGGAGAGAGAGTGAGAGGGCGAGTGTGTGAGAGGGAGATAGTGAGAGATGAAGAGAGTGTGAGAGGGAGAGAGTGTGAGATGGAGAGTGTGTGAGATGGAGAAAGTGTGAGATGGAGAGAGTGTGAGAGGGAGAGAGTGTGAGATGGAGAGTGTTTGAGAGGGATAGAGAGTGAGAGGGAGAGACTCTGAGAGGGAGAGAGTGTGAGAGGGAGAGAGTGTGAGATGGAGAGAGTTTAAGAGTGCGAGAGTGTGAGAGAGAGTGTGAGAGGGAGAGAGTGTGAGAGGGAGAGTGTGTGAGATGGAGAGACTGTTAGATGGAGAGATTTGAGAGGGAGAGATTGTGAGAGGGAGTCAGTGTGAGATGGAGAGATATGAGACGGAGAGAGTGTGAGAAGGAAGAGTGTGAGACGGAGGGAGTGTCAGAGGGAAAGAGTCTGAGATGAAGAGCGTGTGAGTTGGACAGAGTGTGAGTTGGAGAGAGTGTGAGATGGAGAGAGTGTGAGAGGGAGAGTGTGTGAGAGGCAGAGAGTGTGAGAGCGAGAGAGTGTGAGAAGGAGAAATGGTGAGAGGAAAGAGAGGGTGAGAGGGAGTGAGTGTGAGATGGAGAGAGTGTGAGAAGAAGAGAGTGTGAGATGGAGAGAGAGTGAGAGGGAGAGTGTGTGAGAGGGAGAGACTGTGAGAGGGAGAGAGTGTGAGATGGAGAGAGTGAAAGATGGAGAGAGTGTGAGAGGGAGAGAGTGTGAAAGGAAGAGAGCGTGAGATGGAGAGAGTGCGGGAGGGAGATATTGTGAGAGGGAGAGTGTGTGAGATGGAGAGAGTGTGAGAGGGAGAGAGTGTGAGAGGGAGAGAGTGTGAGATGGAGAGTGTGTGAGAAGAGAGAGTGTGAGTGGGACAGATTGTGAGAGGGAGAGGGTGTGAGAGGGAAAGAGTGTGAGAGGGAGAGAGAGTGTGAGAGGGAGAGAGTCAGAGATGGAGAGAGTGTGAGTTGGACAGAGTGTGAGTTGGACAGAGTGTGAGTTGGAGAGAGTGTGAGATGGAGAGAGTGTGAGAGGTAGAGTGTGTGAGAGGCCGAGAGTGTGAGATGGAGAAAGTGTGAGAGGGAGAGTGTGTGAGAGGCTGAGAGTGTGAGATAGAGAGAGTGTAAGATGGTGAGACTGTGAGAGGGAGAGAGTGTGAGATGGAGAGACTGTGAGATGGAGAAAGTGTGAGAGGGAGAGACATTGTGAGCAGGAGAGTTTGAGAGGGAGAGAGTTGAGAGGGAGAGAGTGTGAGATGGAAGAGTCAGGGAGGGAGAGAGTGTGAAAGGGCATGCGTCTGAGATGGTGAGAGAGTGAGTTGGACAGAGTGTGAGTTGGAGAGAGTGTGAGATGGAGAGAGTGTGAGAGGGAGAGTGTGTGAGATGGAGACAGTGTGAGTGGGATACTGTGTGTGAGGCAGAGAGTGTGAGATGGAGAAAGTGTGAGAGGGAGAGAGTGTGAGATGGAGAGAGTGTGAGAGGGAGAGAGTGTGAGATGGAGAGAGTCTGAGATGGAGAGAGTGTGAGTTGGATAGAGTGTGAGTTGGAGAGTGTGTGATATGGAGAGAGTGTGAGAGGGAGAGTGTGTGAGATGCAGAGAGTGTGAGAGGGAGAGAGTGTGAGATGGAGAGAGTGTGAGATGGATAGAGTATGAGAGGGAGAGAGTGTGAGATGGAGAGTGAGTGAGATGGAGAGAGTGTGAGATGGATAGAGTGTGAGAGGGAGACAGTGTGAGATGGATAGAGTTTGAGAGTGAGAGAGTGTGAGAGAGAGAGAGAGTGAGAGGAAGAAAGTGTGAGAGGGAGGGTTTGTGAGATGGAGAGAGTGTGAGATGGAGAGAGTTGAGAGGGAGAAAGTGTGAGAGGGAGACAGTGTGAGATGGAGATAGGGTGAGATGGAGAGAGTGTCAGAGGGAGAGAATATGAGAGGGAGAGAGTGTGAAATGGAGAGAGTGTGAGATGGAGAGAGTGTGACAGGGAGGGAGAGTGAGATGGAGAGTGTGTGAGAGGGAGAGAGTGTGAGAGGGAGGGAGTCTGAGATGGAGAGAGTGTGTGAGGGAGAGTGTTTGAGATGGTGAGAGTGTGAGAGCGAGAGTGTGTGAGAAGCAGAGAGTGTGAGATGGAGAAAGTGTGAGAGGGAGAGAGTGTGAGAGGGAGAGAGTGTGAGAGGGAGAGAGTGTGCGATTGAGAAAAGAATAAGATGGAGAGATTGTGAGAGGGACAGAGTGTGAGATGGAGAGTGTGTGAGATGGAGAAAGTGTGAGATGGAGAGAGGGTGAGAGGGAGAGAGTTTGAGATGGAGAGAGTGTGAGAGGGAGAGAGTGTGAGAGGGAGAGACACTGAGAGGGTGAGAGTGTGAGAGGGAGCGAGTGTGAGATGGAGAGAGTTTGAGAGTGAGAGAATGTGTGAGAGAGAGAAAGTGTGAGAGGCAGAGAATGTGAGAGGGAGAGTGGGTGAGATGGAGAGACTGTGAGAGGGAGAGAGTGTGAGATGGAGAGAGTGAGAGATGGAGAGAGTGTGAGAGGGAGAGAGTGTGAGATGGCAAGGGTGTGAGATGGAGAGAGTGTGAGTGGGAGAGATTGTGAATGGGAGAGATTGTGAGAGGGAGAGAGTATGAGAGGGAGAGAGTGAGAGAGCGATAGAGTGTGAGAGGGAGAGATTGAGAGAGGGAGAGAGTGTGAGTGGGAGAGATTGTGAGAGGGAGAGTGTGAGAGGGAGAGAGTTGAGAGGGAGAGAATGTGACATGAAAGATTGTGAGAGGGAGAGGGTGTGAGATGGAGAGAGTCTGAAATGGAGAGAGTGTGAGTTGGATAGAGTGTGAGTTGGAGAGTGTGTGATATGGAGGGAGTGTGAGAGGGAGAGTGTGTGAGAGGCAGAGAGTGTGAGATGGAGAAAGTGTGAGAGGGAGAGTGTGTGAGAGGCTGAGAGTGTGAGATGGAGAGAGTGTGAGATGGAGAGAGTGTGAGAGGGAGAGAGTGTGAGATGGAGAAAGTGTGAGATGGAGAGATTGTGAGAGGGAGAGACATTGTGAGAGGGAGAGTATGAGAGGGAGAGAGTTGAGAGGGAGAGAGTGTGAGATGGAAAAGTGTGAGAGGGAGAGAGTGTGAGAGGGAAAGTGACTGAGATGGAGAGAGTGTGAGTGGGAGAGATTGTGAGAGGGAGAGAGTGTGAGAGGGAGAGAGTGAGAGAGCGAGAGAGTGTGAGAGGGAGAGATTGTGAGAGGGAGAGAGTGTGAGAGGGAGAGAGTTGAGAGGGAGAGAATGTGACATGAAAGAGTGTGAGAGGGAGAGGGTGTGAGATGGAGAGTGTCTGAGATGGAGAGAGTGTGAGTTGGATAGAGTGTGAGTTGGAGAGTGTGTGATATGGAAAGAGTGTGAGAGGGAGAGTGTGTGAGAGGGAGAGAGTGTGAGATGGAGAAAGTGTGAGAGGGAGAGTGTGTGAGAGGCTGAGAGTGTGAGATGGAGAGAGTGTGAGATGAAGAGAGTGTGAGATGGAGAGAGTGTGAGAGGGAGAGAGTGTGAGATGGAGAAAGTGTGAGATGGAGAGAGTGTGAGAGGGAGAGAGTGTGAGATGGAGAGTGTGTGAGAGGGACAGTGTGTGAGAGGCAGAGAGAGTGAGATGGATAGAGTGTGAGAGGGAGAGAGTGTGAGAGGGAGAGAGTGTGAGATGGAGAAAGTGTGAGATGGAGAAAGTGTGAGATGGAGAGAGTTGAGAGGGAGAGAGTGTGATAGGGATAGAGTGTGAAAGGGAGAGAGTGGGAGAAAGAGAGTGTGAGATGGAGAGAGTGTCAGAGGGAGAGAGTATGAGAGGGAAAGTGTGTGAGAGGGAGAGAGTGTGAGAGGGAGAGAGAGTGAGAGGGTGAGTGTGTGAGAGGGAGAGACTGTGAGAGGGAGAGAGTGGGAGATGGAGAGAGTGTGAGATGTAGAGGGTGTGAGATGGAGTGAGTGAGAGAAGTAGAGAGTGTGAGAGGGAGAGAGTGCGGGAGGGAGAGATTGTGAGAGGGAGAGTGTGTGAGATGGACAGAGTGTGAGAGGGAGAGAGTGTGAGATGGAGAGAGTGTGAGATGGATAGAGTGTGAGAGGGAGAGAGTGTGAGATGGAGAGTGTGTGAGATGGAGAAAGTCTGAGATGGAGAGAGTGTGAGAGGGAGACAGTGTGAGATGGATAGAGTTTGAGAGTGAGAGAGTGTGAGAGAGAGAGAGTGTGAGAGGGAGAAAGTGTGAGAGGGAGACATTGTGAGATGGAGATAGTGTGAGATGTAGAGAGTGTCAGAGGGAAAGAATATGAGAGGGAGAGAGTGTGAGATGGAGAGAGTGTGGGGTGGAGAGAGTATGACAGGAGAGAGAGTGAGATGGACAGATTGTGAGTGGGAGAGAGAGTGAGAGGGAGAGTTTGTGAGAGGGAGAGACTGTGAGAGGGAGAGAGTGTGAGTTGGAGGGAGAGTGAGATGGAGAGTGTGTGAGAGGGAGAGAGTGTGAGAGGGAGGGAGTCTGAGATGGAGAGAGTGTGTGAGGGAGAGTGTTTGAGATGGTGAGAGTGTGAGAGCGAGAGTGTGTGAGAAGCAGAGAATGTGAGATGGAAAAAGTGTGAGAGGGAGAAAGTGTGAGAAAGGCTGAGAGTGTGAGATGGAGAGATTGTGAGATGGAGTGAATGTGAGAGGGAGAGAGTGTGAGAGGGAGAGAGTGTGAGAGGGAGAGAGTGTGCGATTGAGAAAAGAATGAGATGGAGAGATTGTGAGAGGGACAGAGTGTGAGATGGAGAGTGTGTGAGATGGAGAAAGTGTGAGATGGAGAGAGTGTGAGAGGGAGAGAGTGTGAGATGGAGAGTGTTTGAGAGTGAGAGAGTGTGTGAGAGAGAGAGAGTGTGAGAGGCAGAGAATGTGAGTTGGAGATTGGGTGAGATGGAGAGAGTGTGAGATGGAGAGAGTGTGAGATGGAGAGAGAGTGAGAGGGAGAGTGTGTGAGAGGGAGAGACTGTGAGAGGGAGAGAGTGTGAGATGGAGAGAGTGAGAGATGGAGAGAGTGTGAGAGGGAGAGATTGTGGGATGCGAGGGTGTGAGATGGAGAGAGTGTGAGTGGGAGAGATTGTGAGAGGGAGAGAGTGTGAGAGGGAGAGAGTTTGAGATGGCGAGGGTGTGAGATGGAGAGAGTGTGAGTGGGAGAGATTGTGAGAGGGAGAGTGTGAGAGGGAGAGAGTGGAGAGGAAGAGAATGTGACATGAAAGAGTGTGAGAGGGAGAGGGTGTGAGATGGAGAGACTCTGAGATGGAGAGAGTGTGAGTTGGATAGAGTGTGAGTCGGAGAGTGTGTGATATGGAGAGAGTGTGAGAGGGAGAGCGTGTGAGATGCAGAGAGTTTGAGAGGGAGAAGTATGAGAGGCAGAGAGTGTGAGGTGGAGAAAGTGTGAGAGGGAGAGTGTGTGAGATGGAGAGTGTGTGAGATGGAGAATTTCTGAGATGGAGAGAGTGTGAGAGGGAGACAGTGTGAGATGGAGAGAGTGTGAGATGGAGAGAGGGTGAGATGGAGAGAGTGTGAAAAGAAGAGAGTCTGAGATGGAGAGAGTGTGAGTTGGACAGAGTGTGAGTTGGAGGGAGAGTGAGATGGAGAGTATGTGTGAGGGAGAGTGTTTGAGATGGTGAGAGTGTGAGAGCGAGAGTGTGTGAGAAGCAGAGAGTGTGAGATGGAGAAAGTGTGAGAGGGAGAATGTGTGAGAGAGGCTGAGAGTGTGAGAGGGAGAGAGTGTGAGATGGAGTGAGTGTGAGATGGAGAGAGTGTGAGAGGGAGAGAGTGTGAGAGGGAGAGAGTGTGAGAGGGAGAGAGTGTGCGATTGAGAAAAGAATGAGATGGAGAGATTGTGAGAGGGTCAGAGTGTGAGATGGAGAGTGTGTGAGATGGAGAAAGTGTGTGAGAGGGAGAGACTGTGAGAGGGAGAGAGTGTGAGATGGAGAGAGTGAGAGATGGAGAGAGTGTGAGAGGGAGAGAGTGTGAGATGCGAGGGTGTGAGATGGAGAGAGTGTGAGTGGGAGAGATTGTGAGAGGGAGAGAGTGTGAGATGGAGAAAGTGTGAGATGGAGAGATTGTGAGAGGGAGAGACATTGTGAGAGGGAGAGTGTGAGAGGGAGAGTGTTGAGAGGGAGAGAGTGTGAGATGGAAGAGTGTGAGAAGGAGAGAGTGTGAGAGGGAAAGTAACTGAGATGGAGAGAGTGTGAGTTGGACAGAGTCTGAGATGGAGAGAGTGTGAGAGGGAGAGTGTGTGAGATGGAGAGTGTGTGAGAGGGACAATGTGTGAGAGGCAGAGAGTGTGAGATGGATAGAGTGTGAGAGGGAGAGAGTGTGAGATGGAGAGTGTGTGAGATGGTGAAAGTCTGAGATGGAGAGAGTGTGAGAGGGAGAGAGTGTGAGATGGAGAGAGTGTGAGAGGGAGAGAGTGTGAGATGGAGAGTGTGTGAGATGGTGAAAGTCTGAGATGGAGAGAGTGTGATAGGGAGACAGTGTGAGATGGAGAGAGTGTGAGATGGAGAGAGGGTGAAATGGAGAGAGTGTGAAAGGAAGAGAGTCTGAGATGGAGAGAGTGTGAGTTGGACAGAGTGTGAGTTGGAGGGAGAGTGAGATGGAGAGTATGTGTGAGGGAGAGTGTTTGAGATGGTGAGGATGTGAGAGCGAGAGTGTGTGAGAAGCAGAGAGTGTGAGATGGAGAGTGTATGAGAGGGAGACAGTGTGAGATGGAGAAAGTGTGAGAGGGAGAATGTGTGAGAGAGGCTGAGAGTGTGAGATGGAGAGAATGTGAGATGGAGTGAGTGTGAGATGGAGAGAGTGTGAGAGGGAGAGAGTGTGAGAGGGAGAGAGTGTGAGAGGGAGAGAGTGTGCGATTGAGAAAAGAATAAGATGGAGAGATTGTGAGAGGGAGAGAGTGTGAGATGGAGAGTGTGTGAGATGGAGAAAGTGTGAGATGGAGAGAGTGTGAGAGGGAGAGTGGGTGAGATGGAGAGTGTTTGAGAGGGAGAAAGTATGAGATGGAGAGAGTGTGAAAGGGAGAGAGTTTGAGATGGAGAGAGTGTGAGATGCAGAGAGTGTGAGAGGGAGAGACTCTGAGAGGGTGAGAGTGTGAGAGGGAGCGAGTGTGAGATGGAGAGAGTTTGAGAGGGAGAGAATGTGTGAAGAGAGAGAGAGTGTGAGAGGCAGAGAATGTGAGAGGGAGATTGTGTGAGATGGAGAGAGTGTGAGATGGAGAGAGTGTGAGATGGAGAGAGTGTGAGATGGAGAGAGTGTGAGATGGAGAGTGTGTGAGAGGGAGAGACTGTGAGAGGGAGAGAGTGTGAGATGGAGAGAGTGAGAGATGGAGAGAGTGTGAGAGGGAGAGAGTGTGAGATGGCGAGGGTGTGAAATGGAGAGAGTGTGAGTGGGAGAGATTGTGAGAGGGAGAGAGTGTGAGAGGGAGAGAGTGAGAGAGCGAGAGAGTGTGAGAGGGAGAGATTGTGAGAGGGAGAGAGTGTGAGAGGGAGAGAGTGTGAGTGGGAGAGATTGTGAGAGGGAGAGTGTGAGAGGGAGAGAGTTGAGAGGGAGAGAATGTGACATGAAACAGTGTGAGAGGGAGAGGGTGTGAGATGGAGAGAGTCTGAGATGGAGAGAGTTTGAGTTGGATAGAGTGTGAGTTGGAGAGTGTGTGATATGGAGAGAGTGTGAGAGGGAGAGTGTATGAGAGGGAGAGAGTGTGAGATGGAGAAAGTGTGAGAGGGAGAGTGTGTGAGAGGCTGAGAGTGTGAGATAGAGAGTGTGAGATGGAGAGAGTGTGAGATGGAGAGTGTGTGAGAGGGAGAGAGTGTGAGATGGAGAAAGTGTGAGATGGAGAGAGTGTGAGAGGGACAGTGTGTGAGAGGCAGAGAGAGTGAGATGGATAGAGTGTGAGAGGGAGAGAGTGTGAGAGGGAGAGAGTGTGAGATGGAGAGAGTTGAGAGGGAGAGAGTGTGAGAGGGAGAGAGTGTGAGAGGGAGAGAGTGGGAGATGGAGAGAGTGTGAGATGGAGAGTGTCAGAGGGAGAGAGTATGAGAGGGAAAGTGTGTGAGAGGGAGAGAGTGTGAGAGGGAGAGAGAGTGAGAGGGTGAGTGTGTGAGAGGGAGAGACTGTGAGAGGGAGAGAGTGGGTGATGGAGAGAGTGTGAGATGTAGAGGGTGTGAGATGGAGTGAGTGAGAGAAGTAGAGAGTGTGAGAGGGAGAGAGTGCGGGAGGGAGAGATTGTGAGAGGGAGAGTGTGTGAGATGGACAGAGTGTGAGAGGGAGAGAGTGTGAGATGGAGAGAGTGTGAGATGGATAGGGTGTGAGAGGGAGAGAGTGTGAGATGGAGAGTGTGTGAGATGGACAAAGTCTGAGATGGAGAGAGTGTGAGAGGGAGACAGTGTGAGATGGACAGAGTTTGAGAGTGAGAGAGTGTGAGAGAGAGAGAGTGTGAGAGGGAGAAATTGTGAGAGGGAGACAGTGTGAGATGGAGATAGTGTGAGATGTCGAGAGTGTCAGAGGGAAAGAATATGAGAGGGAGAGAGTGTGAGATGGAGAGTGTGTGGGATGGAGAGAGTGTGACAGGGAAAGAGAGTGAGATGCAGAGATTGTGAGTGGCAGAGAGAGTGAGAGGGAGAGTTTGTGAGAGGGAGAGACTGTGAGAGGGAGAGAGTGTGAGATAGAGAGAGTGTGAGATGGAGAGAGTGTAAGATGGAGAGAGTGTGAAAGGAGAGAGTCTGAGATGGAGAGAGTGTGAGTTGGACAGAGTGTGAGTTGGAGGGAGAGTGAGATGGAGAGTGTGTGAGAGGGAGAGAGTGTGAGAGGGAGGGAGTCTGAGATGGAGAGAGTGTGTGAGGGAGAGTGTTTGAGATGGTGAGAGTGTGAGAGCGAGAGTGTGTGAGAAGCAGAGAGTGTGAGATGGAGAAAGTGTGAGAGGGAGAAAGTGTGAGAACGGCTGAGAGTGTGAGATGGAGAGAGTGTGAGATGGAGTGAGTGTGAGAGGGAGAGAGTGTGAGAGGGAGAGAGTGTGAGAGGGAGAGAGTGTGCGATTGAGAAAGAATGAGATGGAGAGTTTGTGAGAGGGACAGAGTGTGAGATGGAGAGTGTGTGAGATGGAGAAAGTGTGAGATGGAGAGAGTGTGAGAGGGAGAGAGTGTGAGATGGAGAGTGTTTGAGAGTGAGAGAGTGTGTGAGAGAGAGAGAGTGTGAGAGGCAGAGAATGTGAGTTGGAGAGTGGGTGAGATGGAGAGAGTGTGAGATGGAGAGAGTGTGAGATGGATAGAGAGTGAGAGGGAGAGTGTGTGAGAGGGAGAGACTGTGAGAGGGAGAGAGTGTGAGATGGAGAGAGTGAGAGATGGAGAGAGTGTGAGAGGGAGAGAGTGTGGGATGCGAGGGTGTGAGATGGAGAGAGTGTGAGTGGGAGAGATTGTGAGAGGGATAGAGTGTGAGAGGGAGAGAGTTTGAGATGGCGAGGGTGTGAGATGGAGAGAGTGTGAGTGGGAGAGATTGTGAGAGGGAGAGTGTGAGAGGGAGAGAGTGGAGAGGAAGAGAATGTGACATGAAAGAGTGTGAGAGGGAGAGGGTGTGAGATGGAGAGAGTCTGAGATGGAGAGAGTGTGAGTTGGATAGAGTGTGAGTTGGAGAGTGTGTGATATGGAGAGAGTGTGAGAGGGAGAGCGTGTGAGATGCAGAGAGTTTGAGAGGGAGAGTGTATGAGAGGCAGAGAGTGTGAGGTGGAGAAAGTGTGAGAGGGAGAGTGTGTGAGATGGAGAGTGTGTGAGATGGAGAATGTCTGAGATGGGGAGAGTGTGAGAGGAAGACAGTGTGAGATGGAGAGAGTGTGAGATGGAGAGAGGGTGAGATGGAGAGAGTGTGAAAGGAAGAGAGTCTGAGATGGAGAGAGTGTGAGTTGGACAGAGTGTGAGTTGGAGGGAGAGTGAGATGGAGAGTATGTGTGAGGGAGAGTGTTTGAGATGGTGAGAGTGTGAGAGCGAGAGTGTGTGAGAAGCAGAGAGTGTGAGATGCAGAAAGTGTGAGAGGGAGAATGTGTGAGAGAGGCTGAGAGTGTGAGATGGAGAGAGTGTGAGATGGAGTGAGTGTGAGATGGAGAGAGTGTGAGAGGGAGAGAGTGTGAGAGGGAGAGAGTGTGAGACGGAGAGAGTGTGCGATTGAGAAAAGAATGAGATGGAGAGATTGTGAGAGGGACAGAGTGTGAGATGGAGAGTGTGTGAGATGGAGAAAGTGTGTGAGAGGGAGAGACTGTGAGAGGGAGAGAGTGTGAGATGGAGAGAGTGAGAGATGGAGAGAGTGTGAGAGGGAGAGAGTGTGAGATGGCGAGGGTGTGAGATGGAGAGAGTGTGAGTGGGAGAGAGTGTGAGTGGGAGAGATTGTGAGAGGGAGAGAGTATGAGAGGGAGAGAGTGAGAGCGAGAGAGTGTGAGAGGGAGAGATTGTGAGAGGGAGAGAGTGTGAGTGGGAGAGATTGTGAGAGGGAGAGTGTGAGAGGGAGAGAGTTGAGAGGGAGAGAATGTGACATGAAAGAGTGTGAGAGGGAGAGGGTGTGAGATGGAGAGAGTCTGAGATGGAGAGAGTTTGAGTTGGATAGAGTGTGAGTTGAAGAGTGTGTGATATGGAGAGAGTGTGAGAGGGGGAGTGTGTGAGAGGCAGAGAGTGTGAGATGGAGAAAGTGTGAGAGGGAGAGTGTCTGAGAGGCTGAGAGTGTGAGATGGAGAAACTGTGAGATGGAGAGAGTGTGAGAGGGAGAGAGTGTGAGATGGAGAAAGTGTGAGATGGAGAGATTGTGAGAGGGAGAGAGTTGAGAGGGAGAGAGTGTGAGACGGAAAAGTGTGAGAGGGAGAGAGTGTGAGAGGGAAAGTGACTGAGATGGAGAGAGTGTGAGTTGGACAGAGTGTGAGTTGGACAGAGTGTGAGATGGAGAGAGTGTGAGAGGGAGAGAGTGTGAGATGGAGAGTGTTTGAGAGGGATAGAGAGTGAGAGGGAGAGACTCTGAGAGGGAGAGAGTGTGAGAAGGAGAGAGTGTGAGATGGAGAGAGTTTGAGAGTGTGAGAGTGTGAGAGAGAGTGTGAGAGGGAGAGAGTGTGAGAGGGAGAGAGTGTGAGATGGAGAGTGTTTGAGAGGGATAGAGAGTGAGAGGGAGAGACTCTGAGAGGGAGAGAGTGTGAGAAGGAGAGAGTGTGAGATGGAGAGAGTTTGAGAGTGTGAGAGTGTGAGAGAGAGTGTGAGAGGGAGAGTGTGTGAGATGGAGAGTGTTAGATGGTGAGATTTGAGGGGGAGAGATTGTGAGAGGGAGTCAGTGTGAGATGGAGAGATTTGAGACGGAGAGAGTGTGAGATGGAAGAGTGTGAGACGGAGGGAGTGTGAGAGGGAAAGAGTCTGAGATGAAGAGCGTGTGAGTTGGACAGAGTGTGAGTAGGAGAGTGTGTGAGATGGAGAGAGTGTGAGAGGGAGAGTGTGTGAGAGGCAGAGAGTGTGAGAGGGAGAGAGTGTGAGAGGGAGAGAGTGTGAGAGGCTGAGAGTGCGAGAGGGAGAGAGTGTGAGATGGAGAGAGTGTGAGAGGGTGGGAGTGTGAGAGGGAGAGAGTGTGAAAGGGAGAGAGTGTGAGATGGAGAAAGTGTGCAATGGAGTGAGTGTGAGAGGGAGATAGTGTGAGATGCAGAGTGTTTGAGAAGGAGACAGTGTGAGATGGAGATAGGGTGAGAAGGAGAGAGTGTGAGAGGGAGAGAGTTGAGAGGGAGACAGTGTGATAGGGATAGAGTGTGAGAGGGAGAGAGTGGGAGATGGAGAGAGTGTGAGATGGAGAGAGTGTCAGAGGGAGAGAGTATGAGAGGGAAAGTGTGTGAGAGGGAGAGAGTGTGAGAGGGAGAGAGAGTGAGAGGGCGAGTGTGTGAGAGGGAGAGACTGTGAGAGGGAGAGAGTGGGAGATGGAGAGAGTGTCAGAGGGAGAGAGTATGAGAGGGAAAGTGTGTGAGAGGGAGAGAGTGTGAGAGGGAGAGAGAGTGAGAGGGCGAGTGTGTGAGAGGGAGAGAGTGTGAGAGGGAGAGAGTGGGAGATGGAGAGAATGTGAGATGTAGAGGGTGTGAGATGGAGTGAGTGAGAGAAGTAGAGAGTGTGAGAGGGAGAGAGTGTGGGAGGGAGAGATTGTGAGAGGGAGAGTGTGTGAGATGGACAGAGTGTGAGAGGGAGAGAGTGTGAGATGGAGAGAGTGTGAGATGGATAGAGTGTGAGAGGGAGAGAGTGTGAGATGGAGAGTGTGTGAGATGGAGAAAGTTTGAGAGTGAGAGAGTGTGAGAGAGAGATAGTGTGAGAGGGAGAAAGTGTGAGAGGGAGACATTGTGAGATGGAGATAGTGTGAGATGTAGAGAGTGTCAGAGGGAGAGAATATGAGAGGGAGAGAGTGTGAGATGGAGAGAGTGTGGGATGGAGAGAGTGTGACAGGGAGAGAGAGTGAGATGGAGAGATTGTGAGTGGGAGAGAGAGTGAGAGGGAGAGATTGTGAGAGGGAGAGAGTGTGAGAGGGAGAGAGTGTAAGATGGAGAGAGTGTGAAAGGAATAGAGTCTGAAATGGAGAGAGTGTGAGTTGGACAGAGTGTGAGTTGGAGGGAGAGTGAGATGGAGAGTATGTGTGAGGGAGAGTGTGTGAGAGGGAGAGAGACTGAGATGGAGAGAGTGTGAGTTGGACAGAGTGTGAGTTGGAGGGAGAGTGAGATGGAGAGTGTGTGAGAGGGAGAGAGTGTGAGAGGGAGGGAGTCTGAGATGGAGAGAGTGTGTGAGGGAGAGTGTTTGAGATGGTGAGAGTGTGAGAGCGAGAGTGTGTGAGAAGCAGAGAGTGTGAGATGGAGAGTGTGTGAGATGGAGAAAGTGTGAGATGGAGAGAGTGTGAGAGGGAGAGAGTGTGAGATGGAGAGTGTTTGAGAGTGAGAGAGTGTGTGTGAGAGAGAGAGTGTGAGAGGCAGAGAATGTGAGTTGGAGAGTGGGTGAGATGGAGAGAGTGTGAGATGGAGAGAGAGTGAGAGGGAGATTGTGTGAGAGGGAGAGACTGTGAGAGGGAGAGAGTGTGAGATGGAGAGAGTGAGAGATGGAGAGAGTGTGAGAGGGAGAGAGTGTGGGATGCGAGGGTGTGAGATGGAGAGAGTGTGAGTGGGAGAGATTGTGAGAGGGAGAGAGTGTGAGTGGGAGAGAGTGAGAGAGCGAGAGAGTGTGAGTGGGAGAGAGTGTGAGAGGGAGAGAGTTTGAGATGGCGAGGGTGTGAGATGGAGAGAGGGTGAGTGGGAGAGATTGTGAGAGGGAGAGTGTGAGAGGGAGAGAGTGGAGAGGAAGAGAATGTGACATGAAAGAGTGTGAGAGGTAGAGGGTGTGAGATGGAGAGAGTCTGAGATGGAGAGAGTGTGAGTTGGACAGAGTGTGAGTTGGAGGGAGAGTGAGATGGAGAGTATGTGTGAGGGAGAGTGTGTGAGAGGGAGAGAGTCTGAGATGGAGAGAGTGTGAGTTGGACAGAGTGTGAGTTGGAGGGAGAGTGAGATGGAGAGTGTGTGAGAGGGAGAGAGTGTGAGAGGGAGGGAGTCTGAGATGGAGAGAGTGTGTGAGGGAGAGTGTTTGAGATGGTGAGAGTGTGAGAGCGAGAGTGTGTGAGAAGCAGAGAGTGTGAGATGGAGAAAGTGTGAGAGGGAGAAAGTGTGAGAAAGGCTGAGAGTGTGAGATGGAGAGAGTGTGAGATGGAGTGAGTGTGAGAGGGAGAGAGTGTGAGAGGGAGAGAGTGTGAGAGGGAGAGAGTGTGCGATTGAGAAAAGAATGAGATGGAGAGATTGTGAGAGGGACAGAGTGTGAGATGGAGAGTGTGTGAGATGGAGAAAGTGTGAGATGGAGAGAGTGTGAGAGGGAGAGAGTGTGAGATGGAGAGTGTTTGAGAGTGAGAGAGTGTGTGAGAGAGAGAGAGTGTGAGAGGCAGAGAATGTGAGTTGGAGAGTGGGTGAGATGGAGAGAGTGTGAGATGGAGAGAGTGTGAGATGGAGAGAGAGTGAGAGGGAGAGTGTGTGAGAGGGAGAGACTGTGAGAGGGAGAGAGTGTGAGATGGAGAGAGTGAGAGATGGAGAGAGTGTGAGAGGGAGAGAGTGTGGGATGCGAGGGTGTGAGATGGAGAGAGTGTGAGTGGGAGAGATTGTGAGAGGGAGAGAGTGTGAGAGGGAGAGAGTTTGAGATGGCGAGGGTGTGAGATGGAGAGAGTGTGAGTGGGAGAGATTGTGAGAGGGAGAGTGTGAGAGGGAGAGAGTGGAGAGGAAGAGAATGTGACATGAAAGAGTGTGAGAGGGAGAGGGTGTGAGATGGAGAGAGTCTGAGATGGAGAGAGTGTGAGTTGGATAGAGTGTGAGTCGGAGAGTGTATGATATGGAGAGAGTGTGAGAGGGAGAGCGTGTGAGATGCAGAGAGTTTGAGAGGGAGAGTGTATGAGAGGCAGAGAGTGTGAGGTGGAGAAAGTGTGAGAGGGAGAGTGTGTGAGATGGAGAGTGTGTGAGATGGAGAATGTCTGAGATGGGGAGAGTGTGAGAGGAAGACAGTGTGAGATGGAGAGAGTGTGAGATGGAGAGAGGGTGAGATGGAGAGAGTGTGAAAGGAAGAGAGTCTGAGATGGAGAGAGTGTGAGTTGGACAGAGTGTGAGTTGGAGGGAGAGTGAGATGGAGAGTATGTGTGAGGGAGAGTGTTTGAGATGGTGAGAGTGTGAGAGCGAGAGTGTGTGAGAAGCAGAGAGTGTGAGATGGAGAAAGTGTGAGAGGGAGAATGTGTGAGAGAGGCTGAGAGTGTGAGAGGTAGAGAGTGTGAGATGGAGTGAGTGTGAGATGGAGAGAGTGTGAGAGGGAGAGAGTGTGAGAGGGAGAGAGTGTGAGAGGGAGAGAGTGTGCGATTGAGAAAAGAATGAGATGGAGAGATTGTGAGAGGGACAGAGTGTGAGATGGAGAGTGTGTGAGATGGAGAAAGTGTGTGAGAGGGAGAGACTGTGAGAGGGAGAGAGTGTGAGATGGAGAGAGTGAGAGATGGAGAGAGTGTGAGAGGGAGTGAGTGTGAGATGGCGAGGGTGTGAGATGGAGAGAGTGTGAGTGGGAGAGAGTGTGAGTGGGAGAGATTGTGAGAGGGAGAGAGTGGGAGATGGAGAGAGTGTGAGATGTAGAGGGTGTGAGATGGAGTGAGTGAGAGAAGTAGAGAGTGTGAGAGGGAGCGAGTGCAGGAGGGAGAGATTGTGAGAGGGAGAGTGTGTGAGATGGAGAGAGTGTGAGAGGGAGAGAGTGTGAGATGGCGAGGGTGTGAGATGGAGAGAGTGTGAGTGGGAGAGAGTGTGAGTGGGAGAGATTGTGAGAGGGAGAGAGTATGAGAGGGAGAGAGTGAGAGAGCGAGAGAGTGTGAGAGGGAGAGATTGTGAGAGGGAGAGAGTGTGAGTGGGAGAGATTGTGAGAGGGAGAGTGTGAGAGGGAGAGAGTTGAGAGGGAGAGAATGTGACATGAAAGAGTGTGAGAGGGAGAGGGTGTGAGATGGAGAGTGTCTGAGATGGAGAGAGTGTGAGAGGGAGAGGGTGTGATATGGAGAGAGTCTGAGATGGAGAGAGTTTGAGTTGGATAGAGTGTGAGTTGAAGAGTGTGTGATATGGAGAGAGTGTGAGAGGGAGAGTGTGTGAGAGGCAGAGAGTGTGAGATGGAGAAAGTGTAAGAGGGAGAGGGTGTGAGAGGCTGAGAGTGTGAGATGGAGAGAGTGTGAGATGGAGAGAGTGTGAGAGGGAGAGAGTGTGAGATGGAGAAAGTGTGAGATGGAGAGATTGTGAGAGGGAGAGAGTTGAGAGGGAGAGAGTGTGAGACGGAAAAGTGTGAGAGGGAGAGAGTGTGAGAGGGAAAGTGACTGAGATGGAGAGAGTGTGAGTTGGACAGAGTGTGAGTTGGACAGAGTGTGAGATGGAGAGAGTGTGAGAGGGAGAGAGTGTGAGATGGAGAGTGTTTGAGAGGGATAGAGATTGAGAGGGAGAGACTCTGAGAGGGAGAGAGTGTGAGAAGGAGAGAGTGTGAGATGGAGAGAGTTTGAGAGTGTGAGAGTGTGAGAGAGAGTGTGAGAGGGAGAGAGTGTGAGAGGGAGAGTGTGTGAGATGGAGAGTGTTAGATGGTGAGATTTGAGGGGGAGAGATTGTGAGAGGGAGTCAGTGTGAGATGGAGAGATTTGAGTCGGAGAGAGTGTGAGATGGAAGAGTGTGAGACGGAGGGAGTGTGAGAGGGAAAGAGTCTGAGATGAAGAGCGTGTGAGTTGGACAGAGTGTGAGTTGGAGAGTGTGTGAGATGGAGAGAGTGTGAGAGGGAGAGTGTGTGAGAGGCAGAGAGTGTGAGAGGGAGAGAGTGTGAGAGGGAGAGAGTGTGAGAGGCTGAGAGTGCGAGAGGGAGAGAGTGTGAGATGGAGAGAGTGTGAGAGGGTGGGAGTGTGAGAGGGAGAGAGTGTGAAAGGGAGAGAGTGTGAGATGGAGAAAGTGTGCAATGGAGTGAGTGTGAGAGGGAGATAGTGTGAGATGCAGAGTATTTGAGAAGGAGACACTGTGAGATGGAGATAGTGTGAGAAGGAGAGAGTGTGAGAGGGAGAGAGTTGAGAGGGAGACAGTGTGATAGGGATAGAGTGTGAGAGGGAGAGAGTCGGAGATGGAGAGAGTGTGAGATGGAGAGAGTGTCAGAGGGAGAGAGTATGAGAGGGAAAGTGTGTGAGATGGAGAGAGTGTGACAGGGAGGGAGAGTGAGATGGAGAGTGTGTGAGAGGGAGAGAGTGTGAGAGGGAGGGAGTCTGAGATGGAGAGAGTGTGTGAGGGAGAGTGTTTGAGATGGTGAGAGTGTGAGAGCGAGAGTGTGTGAGAAGCAGAGAGTGTGAGATGGAGAAAGTGTGAGAGGGAGAAAGTGTGAGAAAGGCTGAGAGTGTGAGATGGAGAGAGTGTGAGATGGAGTGAGTGTGAGAGGGAGAGAGTGTGAGAGGGAGAGAGTGTGAGAGGGAGAGAGTGTGCGATTGAGAAAAGAATGAGATGGAGAGATTGTGAGAGGGACAGAGTGTGAGATGGAGAGTGTGTGAGATGGAGAAAGTGTGAGATGGAGAGAGTGTGAGAGGGAGAGAGTGTGAGATGGAGAGTGTTTGAGAGTGAGAGAGTGTGTGAGAGAGAGTGAGTGTGAGAGGCAGAGAATGTGAGTTGGAGAGTGGGTGAGATGGAGAGAGTGTGAGATGGAGAGAGTGTGAGATGGAGAGAGAGTGAGAGGGAGAGTGTGTGAGAGGGAGAGACTGTGAGAGGGAGAGAGTGTGAGATGGAGAGAGTGAGAGATGGAGAGAGTGTGAGAGGGAGAGAGTGTGGGATGCGAGGGTGTGAGATGGAGAGAGTGTGAGTGGGAGAGATTGTGAGAGGGAGAGAGTGTGAGAGGGAGAGAGTTTGAGATGGCGAGGGTGTGAGATGGAGAGAGTGTGAGTGGGAGAGATTGTGAGAGGGAGAGTGTGAGAGGGAGAGAGTGGAGAGGAAGAGAATGTGACATGAAAGAGTGTGAGAGGGAGAGGGTGTGAGATGGAGAGAGTCTGAGATGGAGAGAGTGTGAGTTGGATAGAGTGTGAGTCGGAGAGTGTGTGATATGGAGAGAGTGTGAGAGGGAGAGCGTGTGAGATGCAGAGAGTTTGAGAGGGAGAGTGTATGAGAGGCAGAGAGTGTGAGGTGGAGAAAGTGTGAGAGGGAGAGTGTGTGAGATGGAGAGTGTGTGAGATGGAGAATGTCTGAGATGGGGAGAGTGTGAGAGGAAGACAGTGTGAGATGGAGAGAGTGTGAGATGGAGAGAGGGTGAGATGGAGAGAGTGTGAAAGGAAGAGAGTCTGAGATGGAGAGAGTGTGAGTTGGACAGAGTGTGAGTTGGAGGGAGAGTGAGATGGAGAGTATGTGTGAGGGAGAGTGTTTGAGATGGTGAGAGTGTGAGAGCGAGAGTGTGTGAGAAGCAGAGAGTGTGAGATGGAGAAAGTGTGAGAGGGAGAATGTGTGAGAGAGGCTGAGAGTGTGAGAGGGAGAGAGTGTGAGATGGAGTGAGTGTGAGATGGAGAGAGTGTGAGAGGGAGAGAGTGTGAGAGGGAGAGAGTGTGAGAGGGAGAGAGTGTGCGATTGAGAAAAGAATGAGATGGAGAGATTGTGAGAGGGACAGAGTGTGAGATGGAGAGTGTGTGAGATGGAGAAAGTGTGTGAGAGGGAGAGACTGTGAGAGGGAGAGAGTGTGAGATGGAGAGAGTGAGAGATGGAGAGAGTGTGAGATGGAGAGCGTGTGAGATGGCGAGGGTGTGAGATGGAGAGTGTGTGAGTGGGAGAGAGTGTGAGTGGGAGAGATTGTGAGAGGGAGAGAGTATGAGAGGGAGAGAGTGAGAGAGCGAGAGAGTGTGAGAGGGAGAGATTGTGAGAGGGAGAGAGTGTGAGTGGGAGAGATTGTGAGAGGGACAGTGTGAGAGGGAGAGAGTTGAGAGGGAGAGAATGTGACATGAAAGAGTGTGAGAGGGAGAGGGTGTGAGATGGAGTGAGTCTGAGATGGAGAGAGTTTGAGTTGGATAGAGTGTGAGTTGAAGAGTGTGTGATATGGAGAGAGTGTGAGAGGGAGAGTGTGTGAGAGGCAGAGAGTGTGAGATGGAGAAAGTGTGAGAGAGAGAGTGTGTGAGAGGCTGAGAGTGTGAGATGGAGAGAGTGTGAGATGGAGAGAGTGTGAGAGGGAGAGAGTGTGAGATGGAGAAAGTGTGAGATGGAGAGATTGTGAGAGGGAGAGAGTTGAGAGGGAGAGAGTGTGAGACAGAAAAGTGTGAGAGGGAGAGAGTGTGAGAGGGAAAGTGACTGAGATGGAGAGAGTGTGAGTTGGACAGAGTGTGAGTTGGACAGAGTATGAGATGGAGAGAGTGTGAGAGGGAGAGAGTGTGAGATGGAGAGTGTTTGAGAGGGATAGAGAGTTTGAGGGAGAGACTCTGAGAGGGAGAGAGTGTGAGAAGGAGAGAGTGTGAGATGGAGAGAGTTTGAGAGTGTGAGAGTGTGAGAGAGAGAGTGAGAGGGAGAGAGTGTGAGAGGGAGAGTGTGTGAGATGGAGAGTGTTAGATGGTGAGATTTGAGGGGGAGAGATTGTGAGAGGGAGTCAGTGTGAGATGGAGAGATTTGAGACGGAGAGAGTGTGAGATGGAGAGATTGTGAGAGGGAGAGAGTTGAGAGGGAGAGAGTGTGAGACGGAAAAGTGAGAGAGCGAGAGAGTGTGAGAGGGAGAGATTGTGAGAGGGAGAGAGTGTGAGTGGGAGAGATTGTGAGAGGGACAGTGTGAGAGGGAGAGAGTTGAGAGGGAGAGAATGTGACATGAAAGAGTGTGAGAGGGAGAGGGTGTGAGATGGAGAGAGTCTGAGATGGAGAGAGTTTGAGTTGGATAGAGTGTGAGTTGAAGAGTGTGTGATATGGAGAGAGTGTGAGAGGGAGAGTGTGTGAGAGGCAGAGAGTGTGAGATGGAGAAAGTGTGAGAGAGAGAGTGTGTGAGAGGCTGAGAGTGTGAGATGGAGAGAGTGTGAGATGGAGAGAGTGTGAGAGGGAGAGAGTGTGAGATGGAGAAAGTGTGAGATGGAGAGATTGTGAGAGGGAGAGAGTTGAGAGGGACAGAGTGTGAGACGGAAAAGTGTGAGAGGGAGAGTGTGTGAGAGGGAAAGTGACTGAGATGGAGAGAGTGTGAGTTGGACAGAGTGTGAGTTGGACAGAGTGTGAGATGGAGAGAGTGTGAGAGGGAGAGAGTGTGAGATGTAGAGTGTTTGAGAGGGATAGAGAGTTTGAGGGAGAGACTCTGAGAGGGAGAGAGTGTGAGAAGGAGAGAGTGTGAGATGGAGAGAGTTTGAGAGTGTGAGAGTGTGAGAGAGAGTGTGAGAGGGAGAGAGTGTGAGAGGGAGAGTGTGTGAGATGGAGAGTGTTAGATGGTGAGATTTGAGGGGGAGAGATTGTGAGAGGGAGTCAGTGTGAGATGGAGAGATTTGAGACGGAGAGAGTGTGAGATGGAAGAGTGTGAGAGAGAGGGAGTGTGAGAGGGAAAGAGTCTGAGATGAAGAGCGTGTGAGTTGGACAGAGTGTGAGTTGGGGAGTGTGTGAGATGGAGAGAGTGTGAGAGGGAGAGTGTGTGAGAGGCAGAGAGTGTGAGAGGGAGAGAGTGTGAGAGGGAGAGAGTGTGAGAGGCTGAGAGTGCGAGAGGGAGAGAGTGTGAGATGGAGAGAGTGTGAGAGGGTGGGAGTGTGAGAGGGAGAGAGTGTGAAAGGGAGAGAGTGTGAGATGGAGAAAGTGTGCAATGGAGTGAGTGTGAGAGGGAGATAGTGTGAGAGGGAGAGAGTTGAGAAAGAGACAGTGTGATAGGGATAGAGTGTGAGAGGGAGAGAGTGGGAGATGGAGAGAGTGTGAGATGGAGAGAGTGTCAGAGGGAGAGAGTATGAGAGGGAAAGTGTGTGAGAGGGAGAGAGTGTGAGAGGGAGAGAGAGTGAGAGGGCGAGTGTGTGAGAGGGAGAGACTGTGAGAGGGAGAGAGTGGGAGATGGAGAGAGTGTCAGAGGGAGAGAGTATGAGAGGGAAAGTGTGTGAGAGGGAGAGAGTGTGAGAGGGAGAGAGAGTGAGAGGGCGAGTGTGTGAGAGGGAGAGACTGTGAGAGGGAGAGAGTGGGAGATGGAGAGAGTGTGAGATGTAGAGGGTGTGAGATGGAGTGAGTGAGAGAAGTAGAGAGTGTGAGAGGGAGAGAGTGCGGGAGGGAGAGATTGTGAGAGGGAGAGAGTGGGAGATGGAGAGAGTGTCAGAGGGAGAGAGTATGAGAGGGAAAGTGTGTGAGAGGGAGAGAGTGTGAGAGGGAGAGAGAGTGAGAGGGCGAGTGTGTGAGAGGGAGAGACTGTGAGAGGGAGAGAGTGGGAGATGGAGAGAGTGTGAGATGTAGAGGGTGTGAGATGGAGTGAGTGAGAGAAGTAGAGAGTGTGAGAGGGAGAGAGTGCGGGAGGGAGAGATTGTGAGAGGGAGAGTGTGTGAGATGGACAGAGTGTGAGAGGGAGAGAGTGTGAGATGGAGAGAGTGTGAGATGGAGAGATTGTGAGATGGATAGAGTGTGAGAGGGAGAGAGTGTGAGATGGAGAGTGTGTGAGATGGAGAAAGTTTGAGATGGAGAGAGTGTGAGAGGGAGACAGTGTGAGATGGATAGAGTTTGAGAGTGAGAGAGTGTGAGAGAGAGATAGTGTGAGAGGGAGAAAGTGTGAGAGGGAGACATTGTGAGATGGAGATAGTGTGAGATGTAGAGAGTGTCAGAGGGAGAGAATATGAGAGGGAGAGAGTGTGAGATGGAGAGAGTGTGGGATGGAGAGAGTGTGACAGGGAGAGAGAGTGAGATGGAGAGATTGTGAGTGGGAGAGAGAGTGAGAGGGAGAGATTGTGAGAGGGAGAGAGTGTGAGAGGGAGAGAGTGTGAGATGGAGAGAGTGGGAGATGGAGAAAGTGTGTGAGAGGGAGAGACTGTGAGAGGGAGACAGTGTGAGATGGAGAGAGTGAGAGATGGAGAGAGTGTGAGAGGGAGAGAGTGTGAGATGGCGAGGGTGTGAGATGGAGAGAGTGTGAGTGGGAGAGAGTGTGAGTGGGAGAGATTGTGAGAGGGAGAGAGTATGAGAGGGAGAGAGTGAGAGAGCGAGAGAGTGTGAGTGGGAGAGATTGTGAGAGGGACAGTGTGAGAGGGAGAGAGTTGAGAGGGAGAGAATGTGACATGAAAGAGTGTGAGAGGGAGAGGGTGTGAGATGGAGAGAGTCTGAGATGGAGAGAGTTTGAGTTGGATAGAGTGTGAGTTGAAGAGTGTGTGATATGGAGAGAGTGTGAGAGGGAGAGTGTGTGAGAGGCAGAGAGTGTGAGATGGAGAAAGTGTGAGAGGGAGAGTGTGTGAGAGGCTGAGAGTGTGAGATGGAGAGAGTGTGAGATGGAGAGATTGTGAGAGGGAGAGAGTTGAGAGGGAGAGAGTGTGAGACAGAAAAGTGTGAGAGGGAGAGAGTGTGAGAGGGAAAGTGACTGAGATGGAGAGAGTGTGAGTTGGACAGAGTGTGAGTTGGACAGAGTGTGAGATGGAGAGAGTGTGAGAGGGAGAGAGTGTGAGATGGAGAGTGTTTGAGAGGGATAGAGAGTGAGAGGGAGAGACTCTGAGAGGGAGAGAGTGTGAGAAGGAGAGAGTGTGAGATGGAGAGAGTTTGAGAGTGTGAGAGTGTGAGAGAGAGTGTGAGAGGGAGAGAGTGTGAGAGGGAGAGTGTGTGAGATGGAGAGTGTTAGATGGTGAGATTTGAGGGGGAGAGATTGTGAGAGGGAGTCAGTGTGAGATGGAGAGATTTGAGTCGGAGAGAGTGTGAGATGGAAGAGTGTGAGACGGAGGGAGTGTGAGAGGGAAAGAGTCTGAGATGAAGAGCGTGTGAGTTGGACAGAGTGTGAGTTGGAGAGTGTGTGAGATGGAGAGAGTGTGAGAGGGAGAGTGTGTGAGAGGCAGAGAGTGTGAGAGGGAGAGAGTGTGAGAGGGAGAGAGTGTGAGAGGCTGAGAGTGCGAGAGGGAGAGAGTGTGAGATGGAGAGAGTGTGAGAGGGTGGGAGTGTGAGAGGGAGAGAGTGTGAAAGGGAGAGAGTGTGAGATGGAGAAAGTGTGCAATGGAGTGATTGTGAGAGGGAGATAGTGTGAGAGGGAGAGAGTTGAGAGGGAGACAGTGTGATAGGGATAGAGTGTGAGAGGGAGAGAGTGGGAGATGGAGAGAGTGTGAGATGGAGAGAGTGTCAGAGGGAGAGAGTATGAGAGGGAAAGTGTGTGAGAGGGAGAGAGTGTGAGAGGGAGAGAGAGTGAGAGGGCGAGTGTGTGAGAGGGAGAGACTGTGAGAGGGAGAGAGTGGGAGATGGAGAGAGTGTCAGAGGGAGAGAGTATGAGAGGGAAAGTGTGTGAGAGGGAGAGAGTGTGAGAGGGAGAGAGAGTGAGAGGGCGAGTGTGTGAGAGGGAGAGACTGTGAGAGGGAGAGAGTGTGAGATGGAGAAAGTGTGAGAGAGAGAGTGTGTGAGAGGCTGAGAGTGTGAGATGGAGAGAGTGTGAGATGGAGAGAGTGTGAGAGGGAGAGAGTGTGAGATGGAGAAAGTGTGAGATGGAGAGATTGTGAGAGGGAGAGAGTTGAGAGGGAGAGAGTGTGAGACGGAAAAGTGAGAGAGCGAGAGAGTGTGAGAGGGAGAGATTGTGAGAGGGAGAGAGTGTGAGTGGGAGAGATTGTGAGAGGGACAGTGTGAGAGGGAGAGAGTTGAGAGGGAGAGAATGTGACATGAAAGAGTGTGAGAGGGAGAGGGTGTGAGATGGAGAGAGTCTGAGATGGAGAGAGTTTGAGTTGGATAGAGTGTGAGTTGAAGAGTGTGTGATATGGAGAGAGTGTGAGAGGGAGAGTGTGTGAGAGGCAGAGAGTGTGAGATGAGAGCAAGAGTGTGAGAGAGAGAGAGTGTGTGAGAGGCTGAGAGTGTGAGATGGAGAGAGTGTGAGATGGAGAGAGTGTGAGAGGGAGAGAGTGTGAGATGGAGAAAGTGTGAGATGGAGAGATTGTGAGAGGGAGAGAGTTGAGAGGGAGAGAGTGTGAGACGGAAAAGTGTGAGAGGGAGAGAGTGTGAGAGGGAAAGTGACTGAGATGGAGAGAGTGTGAGTTGGACAGAGTGTGAGTTGGACAGAGTGTGAGATGGAGAGAGTGTGAGAGGGAGAGAGTGTGAGATGGAGAGTGTTTGAGAGGGATAGAGAGTTTGAGGGAGAGACTCTGAGAGGGAGAGAGTGTGAGAAGGAGAGAGTGTGAGATGGAGAGAGTTTGAGAGTGTGAGAGTGTGAGAGAGAGTGTGAGAGGGAGAGAGTGTGAGAGGGAGAGTGTGTGAGATGGAGAGTGTTAGATGGTGAGATTTGAGGGGGAGAGATTGTGAGAGGGAGTCAGTGTGAGATGGAGAGATTTGAGACGGAGAGAGTGTGAGATGGAAGAGTGTGAGACGGAGGGAGTGTGAGAGGGAAAGAGTCTGAGATGAAGAGCGTGTGAGTTGGACAGAGTGTGAGTTGGAGAGTGTGTGAGATGGAGAGAGTGTGAGAGGGAGAGTGTGTGAGAGGCAGAGAGTGTGAGAGGGAGAGAGTGTGAGAGGGAGAGAGTGTGAGATGGAGAGAGTGTGAGAGGGTGGGAGTGTGAGAGGGAGAGAGTGTGAAAGGGAGAGAGTGTGAGATGGAGAAAGTGTGCAATGGAGTGAGTGTGAGAGGGAGATAGTGTGAGAGGGAGAGAGTTGAGAGGGAGACAGTGTGATAGGGATAGAGTGTGAGAGGGAGAGAGTGGGAGATGGAGAGAGTGTGAGATGGAGAGAGTGTCAGAGGGAGAGAGTATGAGAGGGAAAGTGTGTGAGAGGGAGAGAGTGTGAGAGGGAGAGAGAGTGAGAGGGCGAGTGTGTGAGAGGGAGAGACTGTGAGAGGGAGAGAGTGGGAGATGGAGAGAGTGTCAGAGGGAGAGAGTATGAGAGGGAAAGTGTGTGAGAGGGAGAGAGTGTGAGAGGGAGAGAGAGTGAGAGGGCGAGTGTGTGAGAGGGAGAGACTGTGAGAGGGAGAGAGTGGGAGATGGAGAGAGTGTGAGATGTAGAGGGTGTGAGATGGAGTGAGTGAGAGAAGTAGAGAGTGTGAGAGGGAGAGAGTGCGGGAGGGAGAGATTGTGAGAGGGAGAGTGTGTGAGATGGACAGAGTGTGAGAGGGAGAGAGTGTGAGATGGAGAGAGTGTGAGATGGAGAGATTGTGAGATGGATAGAGTGTGAGAGGGAGAGAGTGTGAGATGGAGAGTGTGTGAGATGGAGAAAGTTTGAGATGGAGAGAGTGTGAGAGGGAGACAGTGTGAGATGGATAGAGTTTGAGAGTGAGAGAGTGTGAGAGAGAGATAGTGTGAGAGGGAGAAAGTGTGAGAGGGAGACATTGTGAGATGGAGATAGTGTGAGATGTAGAGAGTGTCAGAGGGAGAGAATATGAGAGGGAGAGAGTGTGAGATGGAGAGAGTGTGGGATGGAGAGAGTGTGACAGGGAGAGAGAGTGAGATGGAGAGATTGTGAGTGGGAGAGAGAGTGAGAGGGAGAGATTGTGAGAGGGAGAGAGTGTGAGAGGGAGAGAGTGTGAGATGGAGAGAGTGGGAGATGGAGAGAGTGTGAGATGGAGAGAGTGTCAGAGGGAGAGAGTATGAGAGGGAAAGTGTGTTAGATGGAGAGAGTGTGACAGGGAGGGAGAGTGAGATGGAGAGTGTGTGAGAGGGAGAGAGTGTGAGAGGGAGGGAGTCTGAGATGGAGAGAGTGTGTGAGGGAGAGTGTTTGAGATGGTGAGAGTGTGAGAGCGAGAGTGTGTGAGAAGCAGAGAGTGTGAGATGGAGAAAGTGTGAGAGGGAGAAAGTGTGAGAAAGGCTGAGAGTGTGAGATGGAGAGAGTGTGAGATGGAGTGAGTGTGAGAGGGAGAGAGTGTGAGAGGGAGAGAGTGTGAGAGGGGGAGAGTGTCAGAGGGAGAGAATATGAGAGGGAGAGAGTGTGAGATGGAGAGAGTGTGGGATGGAGAGAGTGTGACAGGGAGAGAGAGTGAGATGGAGAGATTGTGAGTGGGAGAGAGAGTGAGAGGGAGAGATTGTGAGAGGGAGAGAGTGTGAGAGGGAGAGAGTGTGAGATGGAGAGAGTGTGAGATGGAGAGAGTGTAAGATGGAGAGAGTGTGAAAGGGAGAGAGTCTGAGATGGAGAGAGTGTGAGTTGGACAGAGTGTGAGTTGGAGGGAGAGTGAGATGGAGAGTATGTGTGAGGGAGAGTGTTTGAGATGGAGAGAGTGTGAGAGCGAGAGTGTGTGAGAAGCAGAGAGTGTGAGATGGAGAAAGTGTGAGAGGGAGAATGTGTGAGAGAGGCTGAGAGTGTGAGAGGGAGAGAGTGTGAGATGGAGTGAGTGTGAGATGGAGAGAGTGTGAGAGGGAGAGATTGTGAGAGGGAGAGAGTGTGAGAGGGAGAGAGTGTGCGATTGAGAAAAGAATGAGATGGAGAGATTGTGAGAGGGACAGAGTGTGAGATGGAGAGTGTGTGAGATGGAGAAAGTGTGTGAGAGGGAGAGAATGTGAGAGGGAGAGAGTGTGAGATGGAGAGAGTGAGAGATGGAGAGAGTGTGAGAGGGAGAGAGTGTGAGATGGCGAGGGTGTGAGAAGGAGAGTGTGTGAGTGGGAGAGAGTGTGAGTGGGAGAGATTGTGAGAGGGAGAGAGTATGAGAGGGAGAGAGTGAGAGAGCGAGAGAGTGTGAGAGGGAGAGATTGTGAGAGGGAGAGTGTGAGAGGGAGAGAGTTGAGAGGGAGAGAATGTGACATGAAAGAGTGTGAGAGGGAGAGGGTGTGAGATGGAGAGAGTCTGAGATGGAGAGAGTTTGAGTTGGATAGAGTGTGAGTTGAAGAGTGTGTGATATGGAGAGAGTGTGAGAGGGAGAGTGTGTGAGAGGCAGAGAGTGTGAGATGGAGAAAGTGTGAGAGGGAGAGTGTGTGAGAGGCTGAGAGTGTGAGATGGAGAGAGTGTGAGATGGAGAGAGTGTGAGAGGGAGAGAGTGTGAGATGGAGAAAGTGTGAGATGGAGAGATTGTGAGAGGGAGAGAGTTGAGAGGGAGAGAGTGTGAGACGGAAAAGTGTGAGAGGGAGAGAGTGTGAGAGGGAAAGTGACTGAGATGGAGAGAGTGTGAGTTGGACAGAGTGTGAGTTGGACAGAGTGTGAGATGGAGAGAGTGTGAGAGGGAGAGAGTGTGAGATGGAGAGTGTTTGAGAGGGATAGAGAGTGAGAGGGAGAGACTCTGAGAGGGAGAGAGTGTGAGAAGGAGAGAATGTGAGATGGAGAGAGTTTGAGAGTGTGAGAGTGTGAGAGAGAGTGTGAGAGGGAGAGAGTGTGAGAGGGAGAGTGTGTGAGATGGAGAGTGTTAGATGGTGAGATTTGAGGGGGAGAGATTGTGAGAGGGAGTCAGTGTGAGATGGAGAGATTTGAGACGGAGAGAGTGTGAGATGGAAGAGTGTGAGACGGAGGGAGTGTGAGAGGGAAAGAGTCTGAGATGAAGAGCGTGTGAGTTGGACAGAGTGTGAGTTGGAGAGTGTGTGAGATGGAGAGAGTGTGAGAGGGAGAGTGTGTGAGAGGCAGAGAGTGTGAGAGGGAGAGAGTGTGAGAGGGAGAGAGTGTGAGAGGCTGAGAGTGTGAGAGGGAGAGAGTGTGAGATGGAGAGAGTGTGAAAGGGTGGGAGTGTGAGAGGGAGAGAGTGTGAAAGGGAGAGAGTGTGAGATGGAGAAAGTGTGCAATGGAGTGAGTGTGAGAGGGAGATAGTGTGAGATGCAGAGTGTTTGAGAAGGAGACAGTGTGAGATGGAGATAGTGTGAGAAGGAGAGAGTGTGAGAGGGAGAGAGTTGAGAGGGAGACAGTGTGATAGGGATAGAGTGTGAGAGGGAGAGAGTGGGAGATGGAGAGAGTGTGAGATGGAGAGAGTATGAGAGGGAAAGTGTGTGAGAGGGAGAGAGTGTGAGAGGGAGAGAGAGTGAGAGGGCGAGTGTGCGAGAGGGAGAGACTGTGAGAGGGAGAGAGTGGGAGATGGAGAGAGTGTGAGATGTAGAGGGTGTGAGATGGAGTGAGTGAGAGAAGTAGAGAGTGTGAGAGGGAGAGAGTGCGGGAGGGAGAGATTGTGAGAGGGAGAGTGTGTGAGATGGACAGAGTGTGAGAGGGAGAGAGTGTGAGATGGAGAGAGTGTGAGATGGATAGAGTGTGAGAGGGAGAGAGTGTGAGATGGAGAGTGTGTGAGATGGAGAAAGTTTGAGATGGAGAGAGTGTGAGAGGGAGACAGTGTGAGATGGATAGAGTTTGAGAGTGAGAGAGTGTGAGAGAGAGATAGTGTGAGAGGGAGAAAGTGTGAGAGGGAGACATTGTGAGATGGAGATAGTGTGAGATGTAGAGAGTGTCAGAGGGAGAGAATATGAGAGGGAGAGAGTGTGAGATGGAGAGAGTGTGGGATGGAGAGAGTGTGACAGGGAGAGAGAGTGAGATGGAGAGATTGTGAGTGGGAGAGAGAGTGAGAGGGAGAGATTGTGAGAGGGAGAGAGTGTGAGAGGGAGAGAGTGTGAGATGGAGAGAGTGTGAGATGGAGAGAGTGTAAGATGGAGAGAGTGTGAAAGGAAGAGAGTCTGAGATGGAGAGAGTGTGAGTTGGACAGAGTGTGAGTTGGAGGGAGAGTGAGATGGAGAGTATGTGTGAGGGAGAGTGTGTGAGAGGGAGAGAGTCTGAGATGGAGAGAGTGTGAGTTGGACAGAGTGTGAGTTGGAGGGAGAGTGAGATGGAGAGTGTGTGAGAGGGAGAGAGTGTGAGAGGGAGGGAGTCTGAGATGGAGAGAGTGTGTGAGGGAGAGTGTTTGAGATGGTGAGAGTGTGAGAGCGAGAGTGTGTGAGAAGCAGAGAGTGTGAGATGGAGCAAGTGTGAGAGGGAGAAAGTGTGAGAAAGGCTGAGAGTGTGAGATGGAGAGATTGTGAGATGGAGTGAGTGTGAGAGGGAGAGAGTGTGAGAGGGAGAGAGTGTGAGAGGGAGAGAGTGTGAGAGGGAGAGAATGTGCGATTGAGAAAAAAATGAGATGGAGAGATTGTGAGAGGGACAGAGTGTGAGATGGAGAGTGTGTGAGATGGAGAAAGTGTGAGATGGAGAGAGTGTGAGAGGGAGAGAGTGTGAGATGGAGAGTGTTTGAGAGTGAGAGAGTGTGTGTGAGAGAGAGAGTGTGAGAGGCAGAGAATGTGAGTTGGAGAGTGGGTGAGATGGAGAGAGTGTGAGATGGAGAGAGAGTGAGAGGGAGATTGTGTGAGAGGGAGAGTTTGTGAGAGGGAGAGAGTGTGAGATGGAGAGAGTGAGAGATGGAGAGAGTATGAGAGGAAGAGAGTGTGGGATGCGAGGGTGTGAGATGGAGAGAGTGTGAGTGGGAGAGATTGTGAGAGTGAGAGAGTGTGAGAGGGAGAGAGTGAGAGAGCGAGAGAGTGTGAGTGGGAGAGAGTGTGAGAGGGAGAGAGTTTGAGATGGCGAGGGTGTGAGATGGAGAGAGTGTGAGTGGGAGAGATTGTGAGAGGGAGAGTGTGAGAGGGAGAGAGTGGAGAGGAAGAGAATGTGACATGAAAGAGTGTGAGAGGTAGAGGGTGTGAGATGGAGAGAGTCTGAGATGGAGAGAGTGTGAGTTGGACAGAGTGTGAGTTGGAGGGATAGTGAGATGGAGAGTATGTGTGAGGGAGAGTGTGTGAGAGGGAGAGAGTCTGAGATGGAGAGAGTGTGAGTTGGACAGAGTGTGAGTTGAAGGGAGAGTGAGATGGAGAGTGTGTGAGAGGGAGAGAGTGTGAGAGGGAGGGAGTCTGAGATGGAGAGAGTGTGTGAGGGAGTGTGTTTGAGATGGTGAGAGTGTGAGAGCGAGAGTGTGTGAGAAGCAGAGAGTGTGAGATGGAGAAAGTGTGAGAGGGAGAAAGTGTGAGAAAGGCTGAGAGTGTGAGATGGAGAGATTGTGAGATGGAGTGAGTGTGAGAGGGAGAGAGTGTGAGAGGGAGAGAGTGTGAGAAGGAGAGAGTGTGAGAGGGAGAGAGTGTGCGATTGAGAAAAGAATGAGATGGAGAGATTGTGAGAGGGACAGAGTGTGAGATGGAGAGTGTGTGAGATGGAGAAAGTGTGAGATGGAGAGAGTGTGAGAGGGAGAGAGTGTGAGATGGAGAGTGTTTGAGAGTGAGAGAGTGTGTGTGAGAGAGAGAGTGTGAGAGGCAGAGAATGTGAGTTGGAGAGTGGGTGAGATGGAGAGAGTGTGAGATGGAGAGAGAGTGAGAGGGAGATTGTGTGAGAGGGAGAGACTGTGAGAGGGAGAGAGTGTGAGATGGAGAGAGTGAGAGATGGAGAGAGTGTGAGAGGGAGAGAGTGTGGGATGCGAGGGTGTGAGATGGAGAGAGTGTGAGTGGGAGAGATTTTGAGAGGGAGAGAGTGTGAGAGGTAGAGAGTGAGAGAGCGAGAGAGTGTGAGTGGGAGAGAGTGTGAGAGGGAGAGAGTTTGAGATGGCGAGGGTGTGAGATGGAGAGAGTGTGAGTGGGAGAGATTGTGAGAGGGAGAGTGTGAGAGGGAGAGAGTGGAGAGGAAGAGAATGTGACATGAAAGAGTGTGAGAGGTAGAGGGTGTGAGATGGAGAGAGTCTGAGATGGAGAGAGTGTGAGTTGGATAGAGTGTTAGTCGGAGAGTGTGTGATATGGAGAGAGTGTGAGAGGGAGAGCGTGTGAGATGCAGAGAGTGTGAGAGGGAGAGAGTGTATGAGAGGCAGAGAGTGTGAGGTGCAGAAAGTGTGAGAGGGAGAGTGTGTGAGAGGCTGAGAGTGTGAGATGGAGAGAGTGTGAGAGGGAGAGAGTGTGAGAGGGAGAGAGTGTGGGATGCGAGGGTGTGAGATGGAGAGAGTGTGAGTGGGAGAGATTGTGAGAGGGAGAGAGTGTGAGATGGAGAAAGTGTGAGATGGAGAGATTGTGAGAGGGAGAGACATTGTGAGAGGGAGAGTGTGAGAGGGAGAGTGTTGAGAGGGAGAGAGTGTGAGATGGAAGAGTGTGAGAAGGAAAGAGTGTGAGAGGGAAAGTGACTGAGATGGAGAGAGTGTGAGTTGGACAGAGTCTGAGATGGAGAGAGTGTGAGAGGGAGAGTGTGTGAGATGGAGAGTGTGTGAGAGGGACAATGTGTGAGAGGCAGAGAGTGTGAGATGGAAAAAGTGTGAGAGGGAGAAAGTGTGAGAAAGGCTGAGAGTGTGAGATGGAGAGATTGTGAGATGGAGTGAGTGTGAGAGGGAGAGAGTGTGAGAGGGAGAGAGTGTGAGAGGGAGAGAGTGTGAGAGGGAGAGAGTGTGCGATTGAGAAAAGAATGAGATGGAGAGATTGTGAGAGGGACAGAGTGTGAGATGGAGAGTGTGTGAGATGGAGAAAGTGTGAGATGGAGAGAGTGTGAGAGGGAGAGAGTGTGAGATGGAGAGTGTTTGAGAGTGAGAGAGTGTGTGAGAGAGAGAGAGTGTGAGAGGCAGAGAATGTGAGTTGGAGAGTGGGTGAGATGGAGAGAGTGTGAGATGGAGAGAGAGTGAGAGGGAGATTGTGTGAGAGGGAGAGACTGTGAGAGGGAGAGAGTGTGAGATGGAGAGAGTGAGAGATGGAGAGAGTGTGAGAGGGAGAGAGTGTGGGATGCGAGGGTGTGAGATGGAGAGAGTGTGAGTGGGAGAGATTTTGAGAGGGAGAGAGTGTGAGAGGTAGAGAGTGAGAGAGCGAGAGAGTGTGAGTGGGAGAGAGTGTGAGAGGGAGAGCGTGTGAGATGCAGAGAGTGTGAGAGGGAGAGTGTATGAGAGGCAGAGAGTGTGAGGTGCAGAAAGTGTGAGAGGGAGAGTGTGTGAGAGGCTGAGAGTGTGAGATGGAGAGAGTGTGAGAGGGAGAGAGTGTGGGATGCGAGGGTGTGAGATGGAGAGAGTGTGAGTGGGAGAGATTGTGAGAGGGAGAGAGTGTGAGATGGAGAAAGTGTGAGATGGAGAGATTGTGAGAGGGAGAGACATTGTGAGAGGGAGAGTGTGAGAGGGAGAGTGTTGAGAGGGAGAGAGTGTGAGATGGAAGAGTGTGAGAAGGAGAGAGTGTGAGAGGGAAAGTGACTGAGATGGAGAGAGTGTGAGTTGAACAGAGTCTGAGATGGAGAGAGTGTGAGAGGGAGAGTGTGTGAGATGGAGAGTGTGTGAGAGGGACAATGTGTGAGAGGCAGAGAGTGTGAGATGGTTAGAGTGTGAGAGGGAGAGAGTGTGAGATGGAGAGTGTGTGAGATGGTGAAAGTCTGAGATGGAGAGAGTGTGAGAGGGAGACAGTGTGAGATGGAGAGAGTGTGAGATGGAGAGAGGGTGAGATGGAGAGAGTGTGAAAGGAAGAGAGTCTGAGATGGAGAGAGTGTGAGTTGGACAGAGTGTGATTTGGAGGGAGAGTGAGATGGAGAGTATGTGTGAGGGAGAGTGTTTGAGATGGTGAGGATGTGAGAGCGAGAGTGTGTGAGAAGCAGAGAGTGTGAGATGGAGAAAGTGTGAGAGGGAGAATGTGTGAGAGAGGCTGAGAGTGTGAGATGGAGAGAGTGTGAGATGGAGTGAGTGTGAGATGGAGAGAGTGTGAGAGGGAGAGAGTGTGCGATTGAGAAAAGAATGAGATGGAGAGATTGTGAGAGGGACAGAGTGTGAGATGGAGAGTGTGTGAGATGGAGAAAGTGTGAGATGGAGAGAGTGTGAGAGGGAGAGTGTGTGAGATGGAGAGTGTTTGAGAGGGAGAAAGTATGAGATGGAGAGAGTGTGAAAGGGAGAGAGTTTGAGATGGAGAGAGTGTGAGATGCAGAGAGTGTGAGAGGGAGAGACTCTGAGAGGGTGAGAGTGTGAGAGGGAGCGAGTGTGAGATGGAGAGAGTTTGAGAGTGAGAGAATGTGTGAAAAGAGAGAGAGTGTGAGAGGCAGAGAATGTGAGAGGGAGATTGTGTGAGATGGAGAGAGTGTGAGATGGAGAGAGTGTGAGATGGAGAGAGTGTGAGATGGAGAGTGTGTGAGAGGGAGAGACTGTGAGAGGGAGAGAGTGTGAGATGGAGAGAGTGAGAGATGGAGAGAGTGTGAGAGGGAGAGAGTGTGAGATGGCGAGGGTGTGAAATGGAGAGAGTGTGAGTGGGAGAGATTGTGAGAGGGAGAGAGTGTGAGAGGCAGAGAGAGTGAGAGAGCGAGAGAGTGTGAATGGGAGAGATTGTGAGAGGGAGAGAGTGTGAGAGGGAGAGAGTTGAGAGGGAGAGAATGTGACATGAAAGAGTGTGAGAGGGAGAGGGTGTGAGATGGAGAGAGTCTGAGATGGAGAGAGTGTGAGTTGGATAGAGTGTGAGTTGGAGAGTGTGTGATATGGAGAGAGTGTGAGAGGGAGAGTGTATGAGAGGGAGAGAGTGTGAGATGGAGAAAGTGTGAGAGGGAGAGTGTGTGAGAGGCTGAGAGTGTGAGATGGAGAGAGTGTGAGATGGAGAGAGTGTGAGATGGAGAGAGTGTGAGAGGGAGAGAGTGTGAGATGGAGAAAGTGTGAGATGGAGAGAGTGTGAGAGGGAGAGAGTGTGAGATGGAGAGTGTGTGAGAGGGACAGTGTGTGAGAGGCAGAGAGAGTGAGATGGATAGAGTGTGAGAGGGAGAGAGTGTGAGAGGGAGAGAGTGTGAGATGGAGAAAGTGTGAGATGGAGAAAGTGTGAGATGGAGAGTGTGTGAGAGGGAGAGAGTGTGAGATGGAGAGTGTGTGAGATGGAGAAAGTGTGAGATGGAGAGAGTGTGAGAGGGAGAGAGTGTGAGATGGAGAGTGTTTGAGATGGAGAGAGTGTGAGAGGGAGAGACTCTGAGAGGGAGAGAGTGTGAGAGGGAGAGAGTGTGAGATGGAGAGAGTTTGAGAGTGTGAGAGTGTGAGAGAGAGTGTGAGATGGAGAGAGTGTGAGAGGGAGAGTTTGTGAGATGGAGAGAGTGTTAGATGGAGAGATTTGAGTGGGAGAGATTGTGAGAGGGAGTCAGTGTGAGATGGAGAGATTTGAGACGGAGAGAGTGTGAGATGGAAGAGTGTGAGACGGAGGGAGTGTGAGAGGGAAAGAGTCTGAGATGAAGAGCGTGTGAGTTGGACAGAGTGTGAGTTGGAGAGAGTGTGAGATGCAGAGAGTGTGAGAGGGAGAGAGTGTGAGAGGGACTGTGAGAGGGAGAGAGTGTGAGATGGAGAGAGTGTGAGAGGGAGAGAGTGTGAGAGGGAGAGAGTGTGAGAGGCTGAGAGTGTGAGAGGGAGAGAGTGTGAGATGGAGAGAGTGTGAGAGGGTGGGAGTGTGAGAGGGAGAGAGTGTGAAAGGGAGAGAGTGTGAGATGGAGAAAGTGTGCAATGGAGTGAGTGTGAGAGGGAGAGAGTGTGAGATGCAGAGTGTTTGAGAAGGAGACAGTGTGAGATGCAGATAGTGTGAGATGGAGAGAGTGTCAGAGGGAGAGAGTATGAGAGGGAAATGTGTGAGAGGGAGAGAGTGTGAGAGGGAGAGAGAGGGAGAGGGAGAGTGTGTGAGAGGGAGAGACTGTGAGAGGGAGAGAGTGAGAGATGGAGAGAGTGTGAGATGTAGAGGGTGTGAGATGGAGTGAGTGAGAGAAGTAGAGAGTGTGAGAGGGAGAGAGTGCGGGATGGAGAGATTGTGAGAGGGAGAGAGTGTGAGAGGGAGAGAGTGTGAGAGGGAGAGAGTGTGAGAGGGCGAGAGTGTGAGATGGAGAGAGTGTGAGAGGGAGACAGTGTGAGATGGATAGAGTTTGAGAGTGAGAGAGTGAGAGAAAGAGAGAGTGTGAGAGGGAGAAAGTGTGAGAGGGAGACATTGTGAGATGGAGATAGTGTGAGATGTAGAGAGTGTCAGAGGGAGAGAATATGAGAGGGAGAGAGTGTGAGATGGAGAGAGTGTGGGATGGAGAGAGTGTGACAGGGAGAGAGAGTGAGATGGAGAGATTGTGAGTGGGAGAGAGAGTGAGAGGGAGAGTTTGTGAGAGGGAGAGACTGTGAGAGGGAGAGAGTGTGAGATGGAGAGAGTGTGAAAGGGAGAGAGTCTGAGATGGAGAGAGTGTGAGTTGGACAGAGTGTGAGTTGGAGGGAGAGTGAGATGGAGAGTGTGTGAGAGGGAGAGAGTGTGAGATGGAGAGTGTGTGAGATGGAGAAAGTGTGAGATGGAGAGAGTGTGAGAGGGAGAGTGTGTGAGATGGAGAGTGTTTGAGAGGGAGAAAGTATGAGATGGAGAGAGTGTGAAAGGGAGAGAGTTTGAGATGGAGAGAGTGTGAGATGCAGAGAGTGTGAGAGGGAGAGACTCTGAGAGGGTGAGAGTGTGAGAGGGAGCGAGTGTGAGATGGAGAGAGTTTGAGAGTGAGAGAATGTGTGAAAAGAGAGAGAGTGTGAGAGGCAGAGAATGTGAGAGGGAGATTGTGTGAGATGGAGAGAGTGTGAGATGGAGAGAGTGTGAGATGGAGAGAGTGTGAGATGGAGAGTGTGTGAGAGGGAGAGAGTGTGAGAGGGAGAGAGTGTGAGATGGAGAGAGTGAGAGATGGAGAGAGTGTGAGAGGGAGAGAGTGTGAGATGGCGAGGGTGTGAAATGGAGAGAGTGTGAGTGGGAGAGATTGTGAGAGGGAGAGAGTGTGAGAGGCAGAGAGAGTGAGAGAGCGAGAGAGTGTGAATGGGAGAGATTGTGAGAGGGAGAGAGTGTGAGAGGGAGAGAGTTGAGAGGGAGAGAATGTGACATGAAAGAGTGTGAGAGGGAGAGGGTGTGAGATGGAGAGAGTCTGAGATGGAGAGAGTGTGAGTTGGATAGAGTGTGAGTTGGAGAGTGTGTGATATGGAGAGAGTGTGAGAGGGAGAGTGTATGAGAGGGAGAGAGTGTGAGATGGAGAAAGTGTGAGAGGGAGAGTGTGTGAGAGGCTGAGAGTGTGAGATGGAGAGAGTGTGAGATGGAGAGAGTGTGAGATGGAGAGAGTGTGAGAGGGAGAGAGTGTGAGATGGAGAAAGTGTGAGATGGAGAGAGTGTGAGAGGGAGAGAGTGTGAGATGGAGAGTGTGTGAGAGGGACAGTGTGTGAGAGGCAGAGAGAGTGAGATGGATAGAGTGTGAGAGGGAGAGAGTGTGAGAGGGAGAGAGTGTGAGATGGAGAAAGTGTGAGATGGAGAAAGTGTGAGATGGAGAGTGTGTGAGAGGGAGAGAGTGTGAGATGGAGAGTGTGTGAGATGGAGAAAGTGTGAGATGGAGAGAGTGTGAGAGGGAGAGAGTGTGAGATGGAGAGTGTTTGAGATGGAGAGAGTGTGAGAGGGAGAGACTCTGAGAGGGAGAGAGTGTGAGAGGGAGAGAGTGTGAGATGGAGAGAGTTTGAGAGTGTGAGAGTGTGAGAGAGAGTGTGAGATGGAGAGAGTGTGAGAGGGAGAGTTTGTGAGATGGAGAGAGTGTTAGATGGAGAGATTTGAGTGGGAGAGATTGTGAGAGGGAGTCAGTGTGAGATGGAGAGATTTGAGACGGAGAGAGTGTGAGATGGAAGAGTGTGAGACGGAGGGAGTGTGAGAGGGAAAGAGTCTGAGATGAAGAGCGTGTGAGTTGGACAGAGTGTGAGTTGGAGAGAGTGTGAGATGCAGAGAGTGTGAGAGGGAGAGTGTGTGAGAGGCAGAGAGTGTGAGAGGGAGAGAGTGTGAGATGGAGAGAGTGTGAGAGGGAGAGAGTGTGAGAGGGAGAGAGTGTGAGAGGCTGAGAGTGTGAGAGGGAGAGAGTGTGAGATGGAGAGAGTGTGAGAGGGTGGGAGTGTGAGAGGGAGAGAGTGTGAAAGGGAGAGAGTGTGAGATGGAGAAAGTGTGCAATGGAGTGAGTGTGAGAGGGAGAGAGTGTGAGATGCAGAGTGTTTGAGAAGGAGACAGTGTGAGATGCAGATAGAGTGAGATGGAGAGAGTGTCAGAGGGAGAGAGTATGAGAGGGAAATGTGTGAGAGGGAGAGAGTGTGAGAGGGAGAGAGAGGGAGAGGGAGAGTGTGTGAGAGGGAGAGACTGTGAGAGGGAGAGAGTGAGAGATGGAGAGAGTGTGAGATGTAGAGGGTGTGAGATGGAGTGAGTGAGAGAAGTAGAGAGTGTGAGAGGGAGAGAGTGCGGGATGGAGAGATTGTGAGAGGGAGAGAGTGTGAGAGGGAGAGAGTGTGAGATGGAGAGAGTGTGAGAGGGCGAGAGTGTGAGATGGAGAGAGTGTGAGAGGGAGACAGTGTGAGATGGATAGAGTTTGAGAGTGAGAGAGTGAGAGAAAGAGAGAGTGTGAGAGGGAGAAAGTGTGAGAGGGAGACATTGTGAGATGGAGATAGTGTGAGATGTAGAGAGTGTCAGAGGGAGAGAATATGAGAGGGAGAGAGTGTGAGATGGAGAGAGTGTGGGATGGAGAGAGTGTGACAGGGAGAGAGAGTGAGATGGAGAGATTGTGAGTGGGAGAGAGAGTGAGAGGGAGAGTTTGTGAGAGGGAGAGACTGTGAGAGGGAGAGAGTGTGAGATGGAGAGAGTGTGAAAGGGAGAGAGTCTGAGATGGAGAGAGTGTGAGTTGGACAGAGTGTGAGTTGGAGGGAGAGTGAGATGGAGAGTGTGTGAGAGGGAGAGAGTGTGAGATGGAGAAAGTGTGAGAGGGAGAGTGTGTGAGAGGCTGAGAGTGTGAGATGGAGAGAGTGTGAGATGGAGAGAGTGTGAGATGGAGAGAGTGTGAGAGGGAGAGAGTGTGAGATGGAGAAAGTGTGAGATGGAGAGAGTGTGAGAGGGAGAGAGTGTGAGATGGAGAGTGTGTGAGAGGGACAGTGTGTGAGAGGCAGAGAGAGTGAGATGGATAGAGTGTGAGAGGGAGATAGTGTGAGAGGGAGAGAGTGTGAGATGGAGAAAGTGTGAGATGGAGAAAGTGTGAGATGGAGAGTGTGTGAGAGGGAGAGAGTGTGAGATGGAGAGTGTGTGAGATGGAGAAAGTGTGAGATGGAGAGAGTGTGAGAGGGAGAGAGTGTGAGATGGAGAGTGTTTGAGATGGAGAGAGTGTGAGAGGGAGAGACTCTGAGAGGGAGAGAGTGTGAGAGGGAGAGAGTGTGAGATGGAGAGAGTTTGAGAGTGTGAGAGTGTGAGAGAGAGTGTGAGAGGGAGAGAGTGTGAGAGGGAGAGTTTGTGAGATGGAGAGAGTGTTAGATGGAGAGATTTGAGTGGGAGAGATTGTGAGAGGGAGTCAGTGTGAGATGGAGAGATTTGAGACGGAGAGAGTGTGAGATGGAAGAGTGTGAGACGGAGGGAGTGTGAGAGGGAAAGAGTCTGAGATGAAGAGCGTGTGAGTTGGACAGAGTGTGAGTTGGAGAGAGTGTGAGATGCAGAGAGTGTGAGAGGGAGAGTGTGTGAGAGGCAGAGAGTGTGAGAGGGAGAGAGTGTGAGATGGAGAGAGTGTGAGAGGGAGAGAGTGTGAGAGGGAGAGAGTGTGAGAGGCTGAGAGTGTGAGAGGGAGAGAGTGTGAGATGGGGAGAGTGTGAGAGGGTGGGAGTGTGAGAGGGAGAGAGTGTGAAAGGGAGAGAGTGTGAGATGGAGAAAGTGTGCAATGGAGTGAGTGCGAGAGGGAGAGAGTGTGAGATGCAGAGTGTTTGAGAAGGAGACAGTGTGAGATGCAGATAGTGTGAGATGGAGAGAGTGTCAGAGGGAGAGAGTATGAGAGGGAAATGTGTGAGAGGGAGAGAGTGTGAGAGGGAGAGAGAGGGAGAGGGAGAGTGTGTGAGAGGGAGAGACTGTGAGAGGGAGAGAGTGAGAGATGGAGAGAGTGTGAGATGTAGAGGGTGTGAGATGGAGTGAGTGAGAGAAGTAGAGAGTGTGAGAGGGAGAGAGTGCGGGATGGAGAGATTGTGAGAGGGAGAGAGTGTGAGAGGGAGAGAGTGTGAGATGGAGAGAGTGTGAGAGGGCGAGAGTGTGAGATGGAGAGAGTGTGAGAGGGAGACAGTGTGAGATGGATAGAGTTTGAGAGTGAGAGAGTGAGAGAAAGAGAGAGTGTGAGAGGGAGAAAGTGTGAGAGGGAGCCATTGTGAGATGGAGATAGTGTGAGATGTAGAGAGTGTCAGAGGGAGAGAATATGAGAGGGAGAGAGTGTGACAGGGAGAGAGAGTGAGATGGAGAGATTGTGAGTGGGAGAGAGAGTGAGAGGGAGAGTTTGTGAGAGGGAGAGACTGTGAGAGGGAGAGAGTGTGAGATGGAGAGAGTGTGAAAGGGAGAGAGTCTGAGATGGAGAGAGTGTGAGTTGGACAGAGTGTGAGTTGGAGGGAGAGTGAGATGGAGAGTGTGTGAGAGGGAGAGAGTGTGAGAGGGATGGAGTCTGAGATGGAGAGAGTGTGTGAGGGAGAGTGTTTGAGATGGTGAGAGTGTGAGAGCGAGAGTGTGTGAGAAGCAGAGAGTGTGAGATGGAGAAAGTGTGAGAGGGAGAAAGTGTGAGAAATGCTGAGAGTGTGAGATGGAGTGAGTGTGAGAGGGAGAGAGTGTGAGAGGGAGAGAGTGTGAGAGGGGGAGGGTGTGCGATTGAGAAAAGAATGAGATGGAGAGATTGTGAGAGGGACAGAGTGTGAGATGGAGAGTGTGTGAGATGGAGAAAGTGTGAGATGGAGAGAGTGTGAGAGGGAGAGAGTGTGAGATGGAGAGTGTTTGAGAGTGAGAGAGTGTGTGAGAGAGAGAGAGTGTGAGAGGCAGAGAATGTGAGTTGGAGAGTGGGTGAGATGGAGAGATTGGGAGATGGAGAGAGAGTGAGAAAGAGAGTGTGTGAGAGGGAGAGACTGTGAGAGGGAGAGAGTGTGAGATGGAGAGAGTGAGAGATGGAGAGAGTGTGAGAGGGAGAGAGTGTGAGATGGCGAGGGTGTGAGATGGAGAGAGTGTGAGTGGGAGAGGGTGTGAGAGGGAGAGAGTGTGAGAGGGAGAGAGTGAGAGAGCGATAGAGTGTGAGAGGGAGAGATTGTGAGAGGGAGAGAGTTTGAGATGGCGAGGGTGTGAGATGGAGAGAGTGTGAGTGGGAGAGATTGTGAGAGGGAGAGTGTGAGAGGGAGAGAGTGGAGAGGAAGAGAATGTGACATGAAAGAGTGTGAGAGGGAGAGGGTGTGAGATGGAGAGAGTCTGAGATGGAGAGAGTGTGAGTTGGATAGAGTGTGAGTTGGAGATTGTGTGATATGGAGAGAGTGTGAGAGGGAGAGTGTGTGAGATGCAAAGAGTGTGAGAGGGAGAGTGTATGAGAGGCAGAGAGTGTGAGGTGGAGAAAGTGTGAGAGGGAGAGTGTGTGAGAGGCTGAGAGTGTGAGATGGAGAGAGTGTGAGAGGGAGAGAGTGTGAGAGGGAAAGAGTGTGAGAGGGAGAGAGTGTGAGATGGAGAAAGTGTGAGATGGAGAGATTGTGAGAGGGACAGACATTGTGAGAGGGAGAGTGTGAGAGGGAGAGAGTTGAGAGGGAGAGAGTGTGAGATGGAAGAGTGTGAGAGGGAGAGAGTGTGAGAGGGAGAGTGTGTGAGATGCAGAGAGTGTGAGAGGGAGAGTGTACGAGAGGGAGAGAGTGTGAGATGGAGAAAGTGTGAGATGGAGAGATTGTGAGAGGGAGAGACATTGTGAGAGGGAGAGTGTGAGAGGGAGAGAGTTGAGAGGGAGAGAGTGTGAGATGGAAGAGTGTGAGAGGGAGAGAGTGTGAGATGGAGAGAGTGTGAAAGGGAGAGAGTCTGAGATGGAGAGAGTGTGAGTTGGACAGAGTGTGAGTTGGAGGGAGAGTGAGATGGAGAGTATGTGTGAGGGAGAGTGTTTGAGATGGTGAGAGTGTGAGAGCGAGAGTGTGTGAGAAGCAGAGAGTGTGAGAACGAGAATGTGTGAGAGGGAGAATGTGTGAGAGAGGCTGAGAGCGTGAGATGGAGAGAGTGTGAGATGGAGTGAGTGTGAGAGGGAGAGATTGTGAGAGGGAGAGAGTTTGAGAGGGAGAGAGTGTGAGAGGGAGAGAGTGTGCGATTGAGAAAAGAATGAGATGGAGAGATTGTGAGAGGGACAGAGTGTGAGATGGAGAGTGTGTGAGATGGAGAAAGTGTGAGATGGAGAGAGTGTGAGAGGGAGAGAGTGTGAGATGGAGAGTGTTTGAGAGGGAGAGAGTGTGAGAGGGAGAGACTCTGAGAGGGAGAGAGTGTGAGAGGGAGGGAGTGTGAGATGCAGAGAGTGTGAGAGGGAGAGTGTGTGAGATGCAGAGAGTGTGAGAGGGAGAGTGTATGAGAGGGAGAGAGTGTGAGATGGCGAAAGTGTGAGATGGAGAGATTGTGAGAGGGAGAGACATTGTGAGAGGGAGAGTGTGAGAGGGAGAGAGTTGAGAGGGAGAGAGTGTGAGATGGAAGAGTGTGAGAGGGAGAGAGTGTGAGAGGGAAAGTGATGAGATGGAGAGAGTGTGAGTTGGACAGAGTGTGAGTTGGACAGAGTGTGAGATGGAGAGAGTGTGAGAGGGAGAGAGTGTGAGATGGAGAGTGTGTGAGAGGGACACTGTGTGAGAGGCAGAGAGTGTGAGATGGATAGAGTGTGAGAGCGAGAGAGTGTGAGATGGAGAGTCTGTGAAATGGAGAAAGTCTGAGATGGAGAGAGTGTGAGAGGGAGACAGTTTGAGATGGATAGAGTTTGAGAGTGAGAGAGTGTGAGAGAGAGAGAGTGTGAGAGGGAGAAAGTGTGAGAGGGAGACAGTGTGAGATGGAGAGAGTGTGAGATGGAGAGAGTGTGAGATGGAGAGAGTGTGAAAGGGAGAGAGTCTGAGATGGAGAGAGTGTGAGTTGGACAGAGTATGATTTGGAGGGAGAGTGAAATGGAGATTGTGTGAGAGGGAGAGAGTGTGAGAGGGAGGGAGTCTGAGATGGAGAGAGTGTGTGAGGGAGAGTGTTTGAGATGGTGAGAGTGTGAGAGTGAGAGTGTGTGAGAAGCAGAGAGTGTGAGATGGAGAAAGTGTGAGAGGGAGAATGTGTGAGAGAGTCTTAGAATGTGAGATGGAGAGAGTGTGAGATGGAGTGGGTGTGAGAGGGAGACAGTGTGAGAGGGAGAGAGTGTGAGAGGGCAGAGTGTGAGATGGAGTGTGTGAGATGGAGAAAGTGTGAGATGGAGAGAGTGTGAGAGGGAGAGAGTGTGAGATGGAGAGTGTTTGAGAGGGAGAGAGTGTGAGAGGGAGAGACTCTGAGAGGGAGAGAGTGTGAGAGGGAGCGAGTGTGAGATGGAGAGAGTTTGAGAGTGAGAGAGTGTGTGAGAGAGAGAGAGTGTGAGAGGCAGAGAATGTAAGTTGGAGAGTGGGTGAGATGGAGAGAGTGTGAGATGGAGAGAGTGTGAGATGGAGAGAATGTGAGATGGAGAGAGAGTGAGAGGGAGAGTGTGTGAGAGGGAGAGACTGTGAGAGGGAGAGAGTGTGAGATGGAGAGAGTGAGAGATGGAGAGACTGTGAGAGGGAGAGAGTTTGAGATGGCGAGGGTGTGAGATGGAGAGAGTGTGAGTGGGAGAGATTGTGAGAGGGAGAGTGTGAGAGGGTAAGAGTTGAGAGGGAGAGAATGTGACATGAAAGAATGTGAGAGGGAGAGGGTGTGAGATGGAGAGTGTCTGAGATGGAGAGAGTGTGAGTTGGATAGAGTGTGAGTTGGAGAGTGTGTGATATGGAGAGAGTGTGAGAGGGAGAGTGTGTGAGATGCAGAGAGTGTGAGAGGGAGAGTGTATGAGAGGCAGAGAGTGTGAGGTGGAGAAAGTGTGAGAGGGAGAGTGTGTGAGAGGCTGAGAGTGTGAGATGGAGAGAGTGTGAGATGGAGAGAGTGTGAGATGGAGAGAGTGTGAGAGGGAGAGAGTGTGAGATGGAGAAAGTGTGAGATGGAGAGATTGTGAGAGGGAGAGACATTGTGAGAGGGAGAGTGTGAGAGGGAAAGAGTGTGAGAGGGAAAGTGACTGAGATGGAGAGAGTGTGAGTTGGACAGAGTGTGAGTTGGACAGAGTGTGAGATGGAGAGAGTGTGAGAGGGAGAGTGTGTGAGATGGAGAGTGTGTGAGAGGGACAGTGTGTGAGAGGCAGAGAGTGTGAGATGGATAGAGTGTGAGAGGGAGAGAGTGTGAGATGGAGAAAGTGTGAGATGGAGAAAGTGTGAGATGGAGAGAGTGTGAGAGGGAGAGAGTGTGAGAGGCTGAGAGTGTGAGATGGAGAGAGTGTGAGAGGGAGAGAGTGTGAGATGGAGAGTGTGTGAGATGGAGAACGTGTGAGATGGAGAGAGTGTGAGAGGGAGAGAGTGTGAGATGGAGAGTGTTTGAGAGGGATAGAGAGTGAGAGGGAGAGACTCTGAGAGGGAGAGAGTTTGAGAGGGAGAGAGTGTGAGATGGAGAGAGTTTGAGAGTGCGAGAGTGTAAAAGAGAGTGTGAGAGGGAGAGAGTGTGAGAGGGAGAGTGTGTGAGATGGAGAGACTGTTAGATGGAGAGATTTGAGAGGGAGAGATTGTGAGAGGGAGTCAGTGTGAGATGGAGAGATATGAGACGGAGAGAGTGTGAGATGGAAGAGTGTGAGACGGAGGGAGTGTGAGAGGGAAAGACTCTGAGATGAAGAGCGTGTGAGTTGGACAGAGTGTGAGTTGGAGAGAGTGTGAGATGGAGAGAGTGTGAGAGGGAGAGTGTGTGAGAGGCAGAGAGTGTGAGAGGGAGAGAGTGTGAGAGGGAGAGAGTGTGAGAGGCTACGAGTGTGAGAGGGAGAGAGTGTGAGATGGAGTGAGTGTGAGAGGGAGATAGTGTGAGATGCAGAGTGTTTGAGAAGGAGACAGTGTGAGATGGAGATAGTGTGAGAAGGAGAGAGTGTGAGAGGGAGAGAGTTGAGAGGGAGAGAGTGTGATAGGGATAGAGTGTGACAGGGAGAGAGTGGGAGATGGAGAGAGTGTGAGATGGAGAGAGTGTCAGAGGGAGAGAGTATGAGAGGGAAAGTGTGTGAGAGGGAGAGAGTATGAGAGGGGAAGTGTGTGAGATGGAGCGAGTGTGAGATGGAGAGAGTGTGAGATGGAGTGAGTGAGAGAAGTAGAGAGTGTGAGAGGGAGAGAGTGCGGGAGGGAGAGTTTGTGAGAGGGAGAGTGTGTGAGATGGAGAGAGTGTGAGAGTGAGAGAGTGTGAGAGGGAGAGAGTTTGAGATGGAGAGTGTGTGAGAAGAGAGAGTGTGAGTGGGAGAGATTGTGAGAGGGAGAGGGTGTGAGAGGGAAAGATTGTGAGAGGGAGAGAGATTGTGAGAGGGAGAGTGTGAGAGCGAGAGAGTTGAGAGTGAGAGAGTGTGAGAGGGAGAGAGTGTGAGAGGGAGAGAGTCAGAGATGGAGAGAGTGTGAGTTGGACAGAGTATGAGTTGGAGAGAGTGTGATATGGAGAGAGTGTGAGAGGGAGAGTGTGTGAGATGGAGAGAGTTTGAGATGGAGAGAGTGTGAGATGGTGAGAGTGTGATAGGGAGAGAGTGTGAGATGGAGAGAGTGTGAGATGGAGAAAGTGTGAGATGGAGAGAGTGTGAGTGGGAGAGACATTGTGAGCGGGAGAGTGTGAGAGAGAGAGAGTTGAGAGGGAGAGAGTGTGAGATGGAAGAGTCTGAGAGGGAGAGAGTGTGAGAGGGAAAGCGTCTGAGATGGAGAGAGTGTGAGTTGGACAGAGTGTGAGTTGGAGAGAGTGTGAGATGGATAGAGTGTGAGAGGGAGAGTGTGTGAGATGGAGAGAGTGTGAGAGGGAGAGTGTGTGTGAGGTAGAGAGTGTGAGAGGGAGAGTGTATGAGAGGGAGAGAGGGTGAGAGGGAGAAAGTGTGAGATGGAGAGAGTGTGAGAGGGAGAGTGTGTGAGATGCAGAGAGTGTGAGAGGGAGAGAGTGTGAGATGGAGAAAGTGTGAGATTGATAGAGTGTGAGAGGGAGAGAGTGTGAGATGGAGAGTGTGTGAGATGGAGAAAGTCTGACATGGAGAGAGTGTGAGAGGGAGACAGTGTGAGATGGATAGAGTTTGAGAGTGAGAGAGTGTGAGAGAGAGATAGTGTGAGAGGGAGAAATTGTGAGAGGGAGGGTTTGTGAGAAGAGAGAGTGTGAGATGGAGAGAGTTGAGAGGGAGAAAGTATGGAAGGGAGACAGTGTGACATGGAGATAGTGTGCGATGGAGAGAGTGTGACAGGGAGAGAGAGTGAGATGGAGAGATTGTGAGTGGGAGAGAGAGTGAGAGGGAGAGTTTGTGAGAGGGAGAGACTGTGAGAGGGAGAGAGTGTGAGATGGAGAGAGTGTGAGATGGACAGAGTGTGAGTTGGAGGGAGAGTGAGAGGGAGAGAGTCTGAGATGGAGAGAGTGTGAGTTGGACAGAGTGTGAGTTGGAGGGAGAGTGAGATGGAGAGTGTGTGAGAGGGAGAGAGTGTGAGAGGGAGGGAGTCTGAGATGGAGAGAGTGTGTGAGGGAGAGTGTGTGAGATGGTGAGAGTGTGAGAGTGAGAGTGTGTGAGAGGCAGAGAGTGTGAGATGGAGAAAATGTGAGAGGGAGAAAGTGTGAGAGAGGCTGAGAGTGTGAGATGGAGAGAGTGTGAGATGGAGTTAGTGTGAGAGGGAGAGAGTGTGAGAGGGAGAGAGTGTGAGAGGGAGAGAGTGTGTGATTGAGAAAAGTGTGAGATGGAGAGATTGTGAGAGGGACAGAGTGTGAGATGGAGAGTGTGTGAGATGGAGAAAGTGTGAGATGGAGAGAGTGTGAGACGGAGAGAGTGTGAGATGGAGAGTGTTTGAGAGGGAGAGAGTGTGAGAGGGAGAGACTCTGAGAGGGAGAGTGTGTGAGAGGGAGCGAGTGTGAGATGGAGAGAGTTTTTGAGAGTGAGAGAGTGTGTGAGAGAGCGAGAGTGTGAGAGGCAGAGAATGTGAGAGGGAGAGTGGGTGAGATGGAGAGAGTGTGAGATGGAGAGAGTTGAGAGGGAGAGCGTGTGAGAGGGAGACAGTGTGAGATGGAGATAGTGTGAGATGGAGAGAGTGTGAGAGGGAGAGAGTGTGAGATGGAGAAAGTGTCAGAGGGAGAGAGTGTGAGAGGGAGTTTGTGTGAGATTGTGAGAGTGTGAGAGGGAGAGAGTCTGAGATGGAGAGTTTCTGAGAGGGAGAGATTGTGTGATAGAGAGTGTGAAAGGGAGAGAGTGCGAGAGGGACAGAGTGTGAGAGGGAGAGAGATTGTGAGAGAGACAGTTTGAGAGGGAGAGAGTTGAGTGAGAGAGAATGTGAGATGGAGAGAGTGAGAGATGGAGACAGTGTGAGAGGGCGAGAGTGTGAGAGGGAGAGAGTGTGAGATGGAGAGAGTGTGAGAGGGAGAGAGTGTGAGAGGGAGAGAGTGTGAGATGGCGGGGGTGTGAGATGGAGAGAGTGCGAGTGGGAGAGATTGTGAGAGGGAGAGAGTGTGAGAGGGAGAGACATTGTGAGAGGGAGAGTGTGAGAGGGAGAGAGTTGAGAGGGAGAGAATGTGAGATGGAAGAGTGTGAGAGGGAGAGTGTGTGAGAGGGAGAGAGTCTGAGATGGAGAGAGTGTGAGTTGGACAGAGTGTGAGTTGGAGAGATTGTGAGATGGAGAGAGTATGCGATGGAGAGAGTGTGAGATGGAGAGGGTGTGAGAGGGAGAGTGTGTGAGATGGAGAGAGTGTGAGAGGGAGAGTGTGTGAGATGGAGAGAGTGTGAGAGGGAGAGTCTATGAGAGGCAGAGAGTGAGAGATGGAGAAAGTGAGAGAGGGAGAGAGAGTGAGTTGGACAGAGTGTGAGATGGAGAGAGTGTGAGATGGAGATAGTGTGAGAGGGAGAGTTTGTGAGATGGAGAGAGTGTGAGAGGGAGAGTGTGTGAGAGGCTGAGAGTGTGAGATGGAGAGAGTGTGAGATGGAGAGTGTGTGAGAGGGAGATAGTTTGAGAGGGAGAGAGTGTGAGGTGGAGAAAGTGTGAGATGGAGAGAGTGTGAGAGGGAGAGAGATTGTGAGAGCGAGAGTGTGAGAGGGAGAGAGATGAGAGTGTGAGAGTGTGAGATGGAAGAGTGTGAGAAGGAGAGAGTGTGAGAGGGAAAGAGTCTGAGATGGAGAGAGTGTGAGAGGGAGAGACTCTGAGAGGGAGAGAGTGTGAGAGGGAGCGAGTGTGAGATGGAGAGAGTTTGAGAGAGGGAGAGTGTGTGAGATGGAGAGAGTGTGAGATGGAGAGATTTGAGAGGGAGAGATTGTGAGAGGGAGTCAGTGTGAGATGGAGAGAGTTGAGATGGAGAGCGTGTGACTTGGAAAGAGTGTGAGTTGGCGAGAGTGTGAGATGGAGAGAGTGTGAGAGGGAGAGTGTGTGAGATGGAGAGAGAGAGAGGGGGAGAGTGTGTGAGAGGCAGAGAGTATGAGACAGAGAAAGTGTGAGAATGAGAGTGTGTGAGAGGCTGAGAGTTTGAGATGGAGAGAGTGTGAGGGGGAGAGGGTATGAGATGGAAAGAGTGTGAGATGGAGAGATTGTCAGATGGAGAGAGTCTGAGATGGAGAGATTGTGAGATGGAGTGAATGTGAGATGGAGAGAGTGTGAGAAGGAGAGTGTGTGAGAGGGAGAGAGTGTGAGATGGAGAGAGTGTGAGATGGAGAGAGTGTGAGATGGAGAGAATGTGAGATGGAGGGAATGTGTGATGGAGAGATTGTGATATGGAGAGAGTGTGAGATGGAGAGAGTGTGAGATGGAGAGACTGTGAGATGGACATAGTGTGAGAGGTTACAGGGAGATAGACAGAATGTGAGAGGTTACAGGGAGATGGACAGAGTTTGAGATGTACAGAGTGTGAGAGGTTACAGGGAGTTGGACAGAGTGTGAGAGGTTACAGGGAGTTAGACAGATTGTGAGAGGTTACAGGGAGATAGACAGAGTGTGAGATGGACAGAGTGTGAGTGATTACAGGGAGATAGACAGAGTGTGAGATGGGCAGAGTGTGAGAATTTACAGGGAGATAGACAGAGTGTGAGATGGACAGAGTGTGAGATGTTACAGGGAGATAGACAGAGTGTGAGAGGTTACAGGGAGATGGACAGAGTGTGAGAGGTTACAAGGAGACGGATAGAGTGTGAGATGGACAGAGTGTGAGAGGTTACAGGGAGTTAGACAGAATGTGATGGGTTACAGGGAGATAGACAGAGTGTGAGATGGACAGAGTGTGAGAGGTTACAGGGAAATAGAATGTGAGAGGTTACAGGGAATTAGACAGATTGTGAGAGGTTACAGGGAGTTAGACAGAGTGTGAAAGGTTACTGGGAGATGGACAGAGTGTGAGAGGTTACAGGGAGTTAGACAGAGTGTGAGATGTACAGAGTGTGAGAGGTTACAGGGAGATAGACAGAGTGTGAGAGGTTACAGGGAGATAGACAGAGTGTGAGATGGACAGAGTGTGAGAGGTTACAGGGAGATAGACAGAGTGTGAGAGGTTACAGGGAGATGGACAGAGTGTGAGAGGTTACAGTGAGATGGACAGAGTGTGAGAGGTTACAGGGAGTTAGACAGAGTGTGAGATGGACAGAGTGTGAGAGGTTACAGTGAGATAGACAGAGTGTGAGAGGTTACAGGGAGATGTACAGAGTGTGAGAGGTTACAGGGAGATGGACAGAGTGTGAAAGATTACAGGGAGATGTACAGAGTGTGAGAGGTTACAGGGAGATGTACAGAGTGTGAGAGGTTACAGGGAGATGGACAGAGTGTGAGAGGTTACAGGGAGATAGACAGAGTGAGAGGTTACAGGGAGATGGACAGAGTGTGAGATGTACAGAGTGTGACAGGTTACAGGGAGATGGACAGAGTGTGAGAGGTTACACGGAGATAGACAGAGTGTGAGAGGTTACAGGGAGATAGACAGAGTGTGAAAGGTTACTGGGAGATGGACAGAGTGTGAGAGGTTACAGGGAGATGTACAGAGTGTGAGAGGTTACAGGGAGATGGACAGAGTGTGAGATGTTACAGGGAGATGGACAGAGTGTGAGAGGTTACAGGGAGATAGACAGAGTGTGAGAGGTTACAGGGAGATAGACAGAGTGTGAGATAGACAGACTGTGAGAGGTTACAGGGAGATAGACAGAGTGTGAGAGGTTACAGGGAGTTAGACAGAGTGTGAGATAGACAGACTGTGAGAGGTTACAGGGAGATAGACAGAGTGTGAGAGGTTACAGGGAGATAGACAGAATGTGAGAGGTTACAGGGAGTTAGACAGAATGTGATGGGTTACAGGGAGATAGACAGAGTGTGAGATGGACAGAGTGTGAGAGGTTACAGGGAGATGGACAGAGTGTGAGAGGTTACAGGGTGTTAGACAGAGTGTGAGATAGAGTGTGAGAGGTTACAGGGAGATAGACAGAGTGTGAGAGGTTACAGGGAGATGGACAGAGTGTGAAAGGTTACTGGGAGATGGACAGAGTGTGAGAGGTTACAGGGAGTTAGACAGAGTGTGAGATGTACAGAGTGTGAGAGGTTACAGGGAGATAGACAGAGTGTGAGAGGTTACAGAGAGATCGACAGAGTGTGAGATGGACAGAGTGTGAGAGGTTACAGGGAGATAGACAGAGTGTGAGAGGTTACAGGGAGATGGACAGAGTGTGAGAGGTTACAGTGAGATGGACAGAGTGTGAGAGGTTACAGGGAGTTAGACAGAGTGTGAGATGGACAGAGTGTGAGAGGTTACAGTGAGATAGACAGAGTGTGAGAGGTTACAGGGAGATGTACAGAGTGTGAGAGGTTACAGGGAGATGGACAGAGTGTGAAAGGTTACAGGGAGATGTACAGAGTGTGAGAGGTTACAGGGAGATGTACAGAGTGTGAGAGGTTACAGGGAGATGGACAGAGTGTGAGAGGTTACAGGGAGATAGACAGAGTGAGAGGTTACAGGGAGATGGACAGAGTGTGAGATGTACAGAGTGTGACAGGTTACAGGGAGATGGACAGAGTGTGCGAGGTTACACGGAGATAGACAGAGTGTGAGAGGTTACAGGGAGATAGACAGAGTGTGAAAGGTTACTGGGAGATGGACAGAGTGTGAGAGGTTACAGGGAGATGTACAGAGTGTGAGAGGTTACAGGGAGATGGACAGAGTGTGAGATGTTACAGGGAGATGGACAGAGTGTGAGAGGTTACAGGGAGATAGACAGAGTGTGAGAGGTTACAGGGAGATAGACAGAGTGTGAGATAGACAGACTGTGAGAGGTTACAGGGAGATAGACAGAGTGTGAGAGGTTACAGGGAGTTAGACAGAGTGTGAGATAGACAGACTGTGAGAGGTTACAGGGAGATAGACAGAGTGTGAGAGGTTACAGGGAGATAGACAGAATGTGAGAGGTTACAGGGAGTTAGACAGAATGTGATGGGTTACAGGGAGATAGACAGAGTGTGAGATGGACAGAGTGTGAGAGGTTACAGGGAAATAGACAGAATGTGAGAGGTTACAGGGAGATGGACAGAGTGTGAGAGGTTACAGGGAGTTAGACAGAGTGTGAGATAGAGTGTGAGAGGTAACAGGGAGATAGACAGAGTGTGAGAGGTTACAGGGAGATGGACAGAGTGTGAGAGGTTACAGGGAGATGGACAGAGTGTGAGATGGACAGAGTGTGAGAGGTTACAGGGAGATGGACAGAGTGTGAGATGGACAGAGTGTGCGAAGTTACAGGGAGATGGACAGATTGTGAGAGGTTACAGGGAGATGGACAGAGTGTGAGGTGGACAGAGTGTGAGAGGTTACAGGGAGATGGACAGAGTGTCAGAGGTTACAAGGAGTTAGACAGAGTGTGCGATAGACAGAGTGTGAGAGGTTACAGGGAGATGGACAGAGTGTGAGAGGTTACAGGGAGGGACAGAGTGTGAGATGGACAGAGTGTGAGAGGTTACAGGGAGATGGACAGAGTGTGAGAGGTTACAGGAAGTTAGACAGAGTGTGAGATGGACAGAGTGTGAGAGGTTACAGGGAG
>NC_054506.1:630187-637687 GCF_017639515.1 Carcharodon carcharias
GGACTCAGTTGTGGAGAGTGGTTGGGGCGGGTCGGGGAGGGTAGCAGCTGAGGGGGGGTGGGTGCGGGGGAGGGGAGGAGGGGAGGGCACCGATTGGCCAGCGGGAATTCAGTCTAACCCCTCCCCCCCCCCCTTTTCCGCGCCTCATTCAGAGGCCCACTTCCTCTGTCGCGAGTGTCCGCCCGAGACCCGCTCCCTCCCCGGACGCCCCTTGCCGTCTGATTCGCCATTTCCCACGTTCAACCTGCTGCACGCCCTCCACACCCCCCCATGCCCCGGGGAGAAACTGGTTTTCGCCATCAACCGACATCAAACCCTCCCACTCCCGACATCTCCCAGCAATCTGAATCCACACCCCCCCGGCACTCCAAAGCCCCACCTCCGCTGGTGGAAGTTCAGTGCAGTAGAGGGGGACCCTGGATGCTATTCTGGGGACAGCAGGAATCCAAAGGATCAATCCTGGAACCAGGATGACTCACCGGGGACTGGGGGGGAAGTCAAAGCTGGGGTGTTGGCCAGATTCTCGGAGACTCTGTGAGGAGGAGAGAGAGAGAAGGATGCGGAGATGAAGAGATAGCGAAAGAGATAGATAGAGAGATAGACAGAGAGAGAGAGAGACACAGAGGGAGGGAGAGAGAGAGAGAGACAGAAGAGAAAGAGACAGAAAGACAGAGAGAGAGGGACAGAGAGAGGGAGAGTGTTGCAGGGGCTGGAGGAGGTTACAGAGATAGGGAGGGGTGTAGGGGCTGGAGGAGGTTACAGAGATAGGGAGGGTTGTCAGGGCTGGAGGAGTTTACAGAGATATGGAGGTGTGTAGATGCTGGAGGAGGTTACAGAGATAGGGAGGGGTGTAGGGGGCAGCTGGAGGTTACATAGATAGGGAGGGGGTGTAGGAGGCTGGAGGAGGTAACAGAGATAGGGAGGGGGGTTGGGGCTGGAGGAGATTACAAAGATAGGGAGTGTTGTAGGGTCTGGAGGTGGTTACAGAGATAGGGAGGGGTGTTCGGTTGGAGAAGGTTACAGAGAAGGAGGGGTGTAGAGTTGGAGGAGGTTACAGAGATAAGGAGGGTTGTAGGGGCTGGAGGAACTAACAGAGATAGGGAGGGGTGTAGGGTCTGGGGGATATTACAGAGATAGGGAGGGGTGTAGGGGCTGGAGGAGATTACAGAGATAGGGAGGTGTATAGGGGCTGGAAGAGGTTACAGAGATAGGGAGGGGTTTAGGGTCTGGGGGAGGTTACAGAGATAGGGAGGGGTGTAGGGGCTGGAGGAGGTTACAGAGATAGGGAGGTGTGTAGGGGCTGGAGGAGGTTACAGGGATAGGGAGGGGTGTAGGGGCTGGAGGAGGTTACAGAAATAGGGAGGGGTGTAGGGGTTGGAGGATGTTTCAGAGATAGGGAGGGGTGTAGGGGTTGGAGGATGTTTCAGAGATAGGGAGGGGTGTAGGGGCTGGAGGATGTTTCAGAGATAGGGAGGGGTGTAGGGGCTGGAGGAGGTTACAGAGATAGGGAGGGGTGTAGGGGCTGGAGGAGGTTACAGAAATAGGGAGGTGTGTAGGCGGCTGGAGGAGGTTCAGAGATAGGGAGGGGTATAGGGGGCTGGAGGAGGTTACAGAGATAGGGAGGGGTGTAGGAGCTGGAGGAGGTTACAGAGATAGGGAGGGGTGTAGGGTCTGGAGGAGGTTAAAGAGATAGGGAGGGGTATAAGGGGCTTTAATAGGTTACAGAAATAGGGAGGGGTGTAGGGGCTCGAGGGGGTTACCGAGATAGGGAGGTGTGTACGGGCTGGAGGAGTTTATAGATTTAGGGAGGGTCGTTGGGGCTGGAGGAGTTTACAGAGTTAGGGAAGCGTGTAGGGGCTGGACGGGGTTACAGAGATAGGGAGGGGTGTAGGGGCTGGAGGAGGTTACAGAGATAGGGAGGGGTGTAGGGGATGGAGTAGGTTACAAAGATAGGGTGGGTGTAGGTGCTGGAGGAGGTTACAGAGATAGGGAGGGGTGTAGGGGCTGGAGGAGGTTACAGAGATAGGGAGGGGTGTAGGGGCTGGAGGAGGTTACAGAGATAGGGAGTGGTGTAGGGGCTGGAGGAGGTTACAGAGATAGGGAGGGGTGTAGGGGCTGGACGGGGTTACAGAGATAGGGAGGGGTGTAGGGGCTGGAGGAGGTTACAGAGATAGGGAGGGGTGTAGGGGATGGAGTAGGTTACAAAGATAGGGTGGGTGTAGGTGCTGGAGGAGGTTACAGAGATAGGGAGGGGTGTAGGGGCTGGAGGAGGTTACAGAGATAGGGAGGGGTGTAGGGGCTGGAGGAGGTTACAGAGATAGGGAGTGGTGTAGGGGCTGGAGGAGGTTACAGAGATAGGGATGGGTGTAGGGGCTGGAGGAGGTTACAGTGATAGGGAGCGGTGTAGGGTTGGAGGAGATTATAGAGATATGGATGGGTAGAGGGTCTGGAGGAGATTACAAAGATAGGGAGGGTACTAGGGGCTGGAGGAGGTTACAGAGATAGGGAGATGTGCAGGGGCTGGAGGAGGTTACAGAGATAGGGAGGAGTGGAGGGGCTGGAGTAGGTTACAGAGATAGGGAGGGGTGTAGTGGATTGACGAGTTTACATAGATAGGGAGGTTTGTAGGGACTCGTGGAGGTTAGAGAAAGGGAGGGGTGTAGGGACTGGAGGAGGTTACAGAGATAGGGAGGGGTGTATGGGCTGGAGGAGGTTACAGAGATAGGGAGGGGTGTAGGGGCTGGACGAGGTGACAGAGATAGGGAGGGGTGTAGGGGCTGGAGGATGTTACAGAGATAGGGAGGGATGTGGGGGCTGCAGAGGTTACAGAGATATTGAGGGGTGTAGGCGCTGGAGGAGGTTACAGAAATAGGGAGGGGTGTAAGCGATGGAGGAGGTTACACAGATAGGGAGGGGTGTGGCGGCTGGAGGATGTTACAGAGATAGGGTGAGGGGTGTAGGGGCTGGAGGAGGTTACAGAGATAGGGAGGGTTGTAGGAGCTGGAGGAGGTTACAGAGATAGGGAGGGTTGTAGGGGCTGGAGGAGGTGACAGAGATAGGGAGGTGTGCAGGGCCTGGAGGTGTTTAAACAGATAGGGAGGGGTGTAGGGGCTGGAGGAGGTGACAGATATAGGGAGGGTTGTAGGGACTGGAGGAGGTTACAGAGATAGGGAGGGGTGAAGGGGCTGGAGGAGGTTACAGAGATAGGGATGGGTGTAGGGGCTGGAGGAGGTTACAGTGATAGGGAGCGGTGTAGGGTTGGAGGAGATTATAGAGATATGGATGGGTAGAGGGTCTGGAGGAGATTACAAAGATAGGGAGGGTTCTAGGGGCTGGAGGAGGTTACAGAGATAGGGAGATGTGCAGGGGCTGGAGGAGGTTACAGAGATAGGGAGGAGTGGAGGGGCTGGAGTAGGTTACAGAGATAGGGAGGGGTGTAGTGGATTGACGAGTTTACATAGATAGGGAGGTTTGTAGGGACTCGTGGAGGTTATAGAGATAGGGATGGTTGTAGGGGATGGAGGAGGTTACAGAGATAGGGAGGGTTGTAGGGTCTAGTGGAGGTTACAGACTTAGGGAGGGTTGAAGAGGCTGGAGGAGGTTACAGAGATAGGGAGGGGTGTAGGGGTGGGAGGAGTTTACAAAGATAAGGAGTGTTGTAGGGGCTGGAGGAGGTTACAGAGATAGGGAGGAGTGTAGCGGGCTGGTGGCTATTACAGAAATAGGGAGGGGTGTAGGGTTAGGAGAGGTTACAGAGCTAGGGAGGGGTGTAGGGTCTGGAGGCGGTTACAGAGATAGGGAGGGTTGTCGGGACTGGAGGAGATTCCAGAGATAGGGATGGGTTGAGGGTCTGGAGGAGATTACAGAGATAGGGAGGGGTGTAGGGGCTGGAGGAGGTTACAGAGATAGGGAGGGGTGTAGGGTCTGGAGGTGGTTACAGAGATAGGGAGGGGGGTTGGCTTGGAGAAGGTTACAGAGATAGGGAGGGGTGTATGGGCTGGAGGAGGTTACAGAGATAGGGAGGGGTGTAGGGGCTGGAGGAGGTTACAGAGATAGAGAGGTGTGTAGTGTCTGGACGAGGTGACAGAGATAGGGAGGGGTGTAGGGGTTGGAGGATGTTACAGAGATAGGGAGGGATGTGGGGGCTGCAGAGGTTACAGAGATATTGAGGGGTGTAGGCGCTGGAGGAGGTTACAGAAATAGGGAGGGGTGTAAGCGATGGAGGAGGTTACAGAGATAGGGAGGGGTGTGGCGGCTGGAGGATGTTACAGAGATAGGGAGAGGGGTGTAGGGGCTGGAGGAGGTTACAGAGATAGGGAGGGTTGTAGGAGCTGGAGGAGGTTACAGAGATAGGGAGGGTTGTAGGGGCTGGAGGAGGTGACAGAGATAGGGAGGTGTGCAGGGCCTGGAGGTGTTTAAACAGATAGGGAGGGGTGTAGGGGCTGGAGGAGGTGACAGATATAGGGAGGGTTGTAGGGACTGGAGGAGGTTACAGAGATAGGGAGGGGTGAAGGGGCTGGAGGAGGTTACAGAGATAGGGAGGGGTGTAGGGGCTGGAGGAGGTTACAGAGATAAGGAGGGTTGTAGGGGATGGAAGAGACTATAGTGATAGGGAGGGGTGTAGGAGCTGGAGGAGTTTACAGAGATAGGGAGGGCTGTAGCGGGCTGGAGGAGGTTACTGAGATAGGGAGGGCTGTAGTGGCTGGAGGAGGTTACAGAGATAGGGAGGGATGTAGGGATCGAGGAGGTTACAGAGATAGGGGAGGGGGGTAGGGGCTGGAGGAGGTTACAGAGATATGGAGGGAGGTAGGGATCGAGGAGGTTACAGAGTTAGGGAGGGGTGTAGGGGCTGGAGGAGGTTACAGAGATAGGGAGGGTTGTAGGGCTTAAGGAGGTACAGAGATAAGGAGGGTTCTCGGCGCTGGAGGAAGGTTATAGAGATATGGAGGGGTTTAGGGGGCTGGAGGAGGTTACAGAGAAAGGGAGGAGTGTAGGGGCTGGAGGAGGTTACAGAGATAGGGAGGGGTGTAGGGGCTGGAGGAGGTAACAAAGATAGGGAGGGGTATTGGGGGCTTGAGGAGGTTACAGAGATAGGGAGAATTGTAGGGGCTTGAGGGGGTTACAGAGATAGGGAGGGGTGTGGCGGCTGGAGGATGTTACAGAGATAGGGAGAGGGGTGTAGGGGCTGGAGGAGGTTACAGAGATAGGGAGGGTTGTAGGAGCTGGAGGAGGTTACAGAGATAGGGAGGGTTGTAGGGGCTGGAGGAGGTGACAGAGATAGGGAGGTGTGCAGGGCCTGGAGGTGTTTAAACAGATAGGGAGGGGTGTAGGGGCTGGAGGAGGTGACAGATATAGGGAGGGTTGTAGGGACTGGAGGAGGTTACAGAGATAGGGAGGGGTGAAGGGGCTGGAGGAGGTTACAGAGATAGGGAGGGGTGTAGGGGCTGGAGGAGGTTACAGAGATAAGGAGGGTTGTAGGGGATGGAAGAGACTATAGTGATAGGGAGGGGTGTAGGAGCTGGAGGAGTTTACAGAGATAGGGAGGGCTGTAGCGGGCTGGAGGAGGTTACTGAGATAGGGAGGGCTGTAGTGGCTGGAGGAGGTTACAGAGATAGGGAGGGATGTAGGGATCGAGGAGGTTACAGAGATAGGGAGGGGGGTAGGGGCTGGAGGAGGTTACAGAGATATGGAGGGAGGTAGGGATCGAGGAGGTTACAGAGTTAGGGAGGGGTGTAGGGGCTGGAGGAGGTTACAGAGATAGGGAGGGTTGTAGGGGCTTAAGGAGGTACAGAGATAAGGAGGGTTCTCGGCGCTGGAGGAAGGTTATAGAGATATGGAGGGGTTTAGGGGGCTGGAGGAGGTTACAGAGAAAGGGAGGAGTGTAGGGGCTGGAGGAGGTTACAGAGATAGGGAGGGGTGTAGGGGCTGGAGGAGGTAACAAAGATAGGGAGGGGTATTGGGGGCTTGAGGAGGTTACAGAGATAGGGAGAATTGTAGGGGCTTGAGGGGGTTACAGAGATAGGGAGGGTTGTAGGGTCTGGAGGTTACATAGATAGGGAGGGTTGTAGGGTCTGGAGGAGGTTACAGAGATAGCGAGGGGGGTAGGGGCTGGTGGAGGTTACAGAGATATGGAGGGAGGTAGGGATCGAGGAGGTTACAGAGTTAGGGAGGGGTGTAGGGGCTGGAGGAGGTTACAGAGATAGGGAGGGTTGTAGGGGCTTAAGGAGGTACAGAGATAAGGAGGGTTCTCGGCGCTGGAGGAAGTTTATAGAGATATGGAGGGGTTTAGGGGGCTGGAGGAGGTTACAGAGAAAGGGAGGAGTGTAGGGGCTGGAGGAGGTTACAGAGATAGGGAGGGGTGTAGGGGCTGGAGGAGGTAACAAAGATAGGGAGGGGTATTGGGGGCTTGAGGAGGTTACAGAGATAGGGAGAATTGTAGGGGCTTGAGGGGGTTACAGAGATAGGGAGGGTTGTAGGGTCTGGAGGTTACATAGATAGGGAGGGTTGTAGGGTCTGGAGGAGGTTACAGAGATAGCGAGGGCTGTAGGGGCTGGAGGAGGTTACAGAGATAGTGAGGGGTGTAGTGCCTGGAGGAGGTAAAAGAGATAGGGAAGGGTTTTGAGGCTGGAGAAGGTTACGGAGAATGGGAGGGGTGTAGGGGCTGGAGGAGGTAACAGAGATAGGGAGGGTTGTAGGGGCTGGAAGGAGGTTACAGAGATAGGGAGGCTTTTAGGGGCTGCAGGAGGTTACAGAGATAGGGATGTATGTAGGGGCTGGAGGAGGTTACAGAGATAGGGAGGGGTGTAGGGGCTGGAGGAGGTAACAGAGATAGGAATGGGTGTAGGGGCTGGAGGAGGTTACAGAGATAGGGAGGGGTGTAGTGGCTGGAGGAGGTTAAAGAGATAGGGAGGGGAGTAGGGACTGGAGGAGGGTTCAGAGATAGGGAGATGTGTAGGGGCTGGACGACTTACAGAGATAGGGAGGGATGTAGTGGATTGAGGAGTTCACATAGATAGGGATGGTTGTAGGGACTAGTGGAGGTTACAGAGATAGGGAGGGGTGTAGGGGCTGGAGGAGTTTACAGAGATAGGGAGGGGTGTAGGGGCTGGAGGAGGTAACAAAGATAGGGAGGGGTATTGGGGGCTTGAGGAGGTTACAGAGAAAGGGAGAATTGTAGGGGCTTGAGGGGGTTACAGAGATAGGGAGGGGTGTAGGGGCTGGAGGAGGTTACAGAGATAGGGAGGTGTGTAGTGGATTGAGGAGTTCACATAGATAGGGAGGGCTGTAGGGACTAATGGAGGTTACAGAGATAGGGAGGGATGTAGGGGTTGGAGGAGCTTACTGAGATAGGGAGGGGTGTAGTGGCTGGAGGAGGTTACAGAGATAGGGAGGGGTGTAGGGGCTGGAGGAGGTTGCAGAGATAGGGAGGGTTGTAGGGGCTGGAGGAGGTTACAGAGATAGGGAGGAGTGTAGGGGCTTGAGGGGGTTAAGGAGATAGGG
>NC_054506.1:642687-645804 GCF_017639515.1 Carcharodon carcharias
GGGAGGGGGTGGTGACGATAGGCGGTGGTTGGTCGGTTGGTTGGTTGAGTTGGCCTTTCTAGGGTCAGGGGTCAGGGTTTGATGGGGGAGGGGCGGTGGTAGTTGGTTGGTTGAATTGACCTTTCTGGGGTGAGGGGGCAGGGTTTGATGGGGGAGGGGGCGGTGACGATGGGCGGTGAGTGGTTGGTTGGTTGGTTGGTTCAGTTGCCCTTTCTGGGGTGAGGGGTCAGGGTTTGATGGGGGAGGGGGCGGTGACGATGGGCGGTGGTTGGTCAGTTGGTTGGTTGAGTTGGCCTTTCTAGGGTCAGGGGTCAGGGTTTGATGGGTGAGGGGGCGGTGACGATGGGCGGTGAGTGGTTGGTTGGTTGGTTGGTTGAGTTGACCTTTCTGGAGTGAGGGGGCAGGGTTTGATGGGGGAGGGGGCGGTGACGATGGGCGGTGAGTGGTTTGTTGCTTGGTTGGTTGAGTTGACCTTTCTGGGGTGAGGGGGCTGGGTTTGATGGGGGAGGGGCGGTGAGTGGTTGGTTGGTTGAGTTGGCCTTTCTGGGGTCAGTGGTCAGGGTTTGATGGGGGAGGGGCCGGTGACGATGGGCGGTGGTTGGTTGGTTGGTTGAGTTGGCCTTTCTGGGGTCAGGGGTCAGGGTTTGATGGGGGAGGGGGCGGTGGGTGGTTGGTTGGTTGGTTGGGGAGGGAGTGGGTGCGTTGGGTTAAGGTCAGATGGTTGACTAGGCCTGGTTCTAACCCGCTCCGTCCCTCCCTCAACCCCGCAGGCCCAAGATGGCAAACCCCGACCCCCTGAGGGAGGAGGTGGGTGTCCTCGAACGCGAGTTAGCCAGGGTGGAGGACCACTTGGCGCTGACCAAGGCCGAGAGGGATGAGCTGGCGATAAAGTACAGCGCTGTCTGTGAGAGGGTGAGGGTGAGGGTGAGGGCGGAGGAGGGGGTTGGGGTGGGGGTTGAGTGTGGGGTTGGGGGTGGGTGTTGGGTTGGGGGTGAGGGTGGTGGTGGGGTGTGGGGGCAAGGGAGGGGGTGGGTGTGAGGGTGGGGGTGGGGGTTTCTCGGGGAGGGCGAGCGAGGGTCGGAGGGAGGGAAAGACGGAGGGAGGGAGGGAAGCAGAGGGAACAAGTGAGGGCCCCAGAGCCAAAATAAGGAGGGTGAGCGAGGTGGGGCGGGCGGAGGGAGAGAGAGCGAGGGTGGGAGGGAGGGAGTGAGAGATGGGGTGCGAGTAAGAGAAGGAGGGTGACTCGGAGTGAGGGATGAGGGTATGAGAGTCTCACGTCTGTCTAATGCCTAATGAAGCTTCCACTAATCAGCACTCTGCCCTCTCTCCCTCACTACCCCTTTCCCCTCTCTCTCACCCTCACCACCCACTTCCCCCTCTCTCTCCATCACTACCCCTTCCCCCTCTCTCTCACTCACTCCCCCCTTCCCCCTCTCTCTCCCTCACTCCCCCTTCTCCCTCTCTCTCCCTCACTACTCCCTTCCCCCTCTCTCTCCCTCACTCCCCCTTCCCCTCTCCCTCTCTCTCCCTCTCTCCCTCTCCCTCCCTCCCTCTCTCTCTCTCCCTCCCCCTCTCTCCCTCTCCCTCTCTCTCTCTCCCTCTCTCCCTCATCCTCACCCTCCCTCCTTCCCTCTCTCTCCCTCCCTCCCTCTCTCCCTCCCTCCCTCCCCTCTCTCCCCCTCCCTCTCTCTCTCTCCTTCTCTCCCTCCCTCCCTCTGTCTCTCTCTCCCTCCCCCTCTCCCTCTCCCCTCCCCCTCCCTCCCTCTCTCCCTCCCCCTCTCTCTCTCCGTCTCTCTCTCTCTCCTCCCTCCCTCTGTCTCTCTCTCCCTCCCCTCACTCTCTCTCCCTCTCTCTCCTTCCTCTCCCCTCTCCCTCCCTCCCCCTCTCCCTCCCTCCCTCTCTCTCTCCCTCCCTCTCTCTCTCTCTCCCTCTCCCTCCCTCTCTCCCTCCCCCTCTCTCCCTCCCTCCCCCTCTCCCTCCCTCCCTCTCTCTCTCCCTCCCTCTCTCTCTCTCCCACCCTCCCTCCCTCTCTCCCTCCCTCCCTCTCTCCCCCTCTCTCTCCCTTTCTCCCTCTCACTCTCTCTCTGTCCCACCCTCCCTCTCTCCCTCCCTCTCTCCCCCCTTTCTCTCTCCCTCTCTCCCTCCCCCTCTCTCCCTCTCCCGCCCTCCCTCGCGCGGTATCTCTCCCTCTCCCTCCCTCCCTCTCTCTCTCCCTCTCCCTCCCTCCCTCGCGCGGTATCTCTCCCTCTCCCTTCCTCCCTCCCCCTCTCCCTCCCTCTCTCTCTCCCTCCTTCCCACCCTCCCCCTCTCCCTCCCTCTCTCTCTCCCTCTCCCTCCCTCCCTCTCTCCCTCTCTCTCTCTCCCTCTCCCTCCCTCTCTCCCTCCCTCGCTCCCTCCCTCCCTCTCTCCCTCTCTCCCTCTCCCTTCCTCTCCCTCCCTCCCTCTCTCTCCCTCTCCCTCCCTCCCTCCCTCCCTCTCTCTCTCTCCTTCCCTCCCTCTCTCCCTCTCTCTCTCCCTCTCTCTCCTTCCCTCTCTCCCTCCCTCCCCCTCTCCCTCTGTCCCTCCCTCGCTCCCTCCCTCCAGCTGGAACAGTCTCTGATGAAGGAGGAGGGTGATGAGGTGGTGTCCGGCAGCCCCGAGGGGTCTGAAGCGGCGCGGGTCAATGCGGGTCTGAGACGGCAGCTGGAGGAGGAGCAGATCGCCTACAAGAGGAAGCTTCAAACCTACCAGGAGGGGCAACAGAGGCAAGCGTTGCTGGTCCAGAAACTACAGGGCAAGGTAGGAGAGCGAGGGAGAGAGGGAGGGAGGGAGAGTGGGGAGAGAGGGAGTGGGAGAGGGGGAGAGGGAGGGAGAGAGAGGGGGTGGGAGAGTGGGAGGAAGAGGGAGAGTGGGAGGGGGAGGGAGAGTGGGAGGAAGAGGGAGAGTGGGAGGGAGAGGGAGAGTGGGAGGGAGAGGGAGAGTGGGAGGAAGAGGGAGAGTGGGAGGGGAGAGGGAGAGTGGGAGGGGGAGGGAGAGTGGGAGGGGAGAGGGAGTGTGGGAGGGAGAGGGAGAGTGGGAGGGACGAGGGAGAGTGGGAGGGAGAGGGAGAGTGGGAGGGGGAGGGAGAGTGGGAGGGGG
>NC_054506.1:646304-707041 GCF_017639515.1 Carcharodon carcharias
GAGAGAGAGAGAGAGGGACAGGGCGTGAGAGAGAGGGACAGAGCGTGAGAGAGAGAGAGAGAGGAGGACAGAGCGTGAGAGAGAGAGAGGGACAGAGCGTGAGAGAGAGGGACAGGCGTGAGAGAGAGAGAGAGGGACAGTGAGTGAGAGAGAGAGAGAGAGGGACAGGGCGTGAGAGAGAGAGGACAGTGCGTGTGAGAGAGAGAGGGACAGAGAGTGAGAGAGAGAGGGACAGGGCGTGAGAGCGAGAGAGGGACAGGCCGTGAGAGCGAGAGAGGGACAGAGCGTGAGAGAGAGAGAGGGACAGGGCGTGAGAGAGAGAGTGGGACAGGCGTGAGAGAGAGAGAGGGACAGGGCGTGAGAGAGAGAGAGAGGGACAGGCGTGAGAGAGAGAGGAGACAGGGCGTGAGAGAGAGAGAGAGAGGGACAGTGCGTGAGAGAGAGAGAGACAGGGCGTGAGAGAGAGAGAGGGACAGAGCGTGAGAGAGAGAGAGGGACAGAGCGTGAGAGAGAGAGAGAGGGACAGGGCGTGAGAGAGAGAGAGAGGGACAGTGCGTGAGAGAGAGAGAGGACAGGCGTGAGAGAGAGAGAGAGGACAGTGCGTGAGAGAGAGAGAGAGAACAGAGCGTGAGAGAGAGAGGGACAGTGCGTGAGAGAGAGAGAGGGACAGGGCGTGAGAGAGAGAGAGAGGACAGGCGTGAGAGAGAGAGAGAGAGGGACAGGCGTGAGAGAGAGAGAGAGGGACAGAGCGTGAGAGAGAGAGAGAGGGACAGGGCGTGAGAGAGAGAGAGACAGAGCGTGAGAGAGAGAGAGAGGGACAGAGCGTGAGAGAGAGAGAGAGGGACAGAGCGTGAGAGAGAGAGAGGGACAGAGCGTGAGAGAGAGAGAGGGACAGAGCGTGAGAGAGAGAGAGAGTGACAGAGCGTGAGAGAGAGAGACAGGCGTGAGAGAGAGAGAGAGGGACAGAGCGTGAGAGAGAGAGATAGGGGCAGGCGTGAGAGAGAGAGAGGGGGGCAGGGCGTGAGAGAGAGAGAGAGAGGGACAGGGCGTGAGAGGAGGACAGAGCGAAGAGAGAGAGAGAGGGACAGTGCGTGAGAGAGAGAGAGAGGGACAGGGCGTGAGAGAGAGAGAGAGAGGGACAGGGCGTGAGAGAGAGAGGACAGAGCGTGGGAGAGAGAGAGACAGAGCGTGAGAGAGAGAGAGAGAGACAGAGCGTGAGAGAGAGAGAGAGAGACAGAGCGTGAGAGAGAGAGAGGGACAGGCCGTGAGAGCGAGAGAGGGACAGAGCGTGAGAGCGACAGAGGGACAGGGCGTGAGAGCGAGAGAGAGGGACAGGGCGAGAGAGAGAGAGGGACAGGGTGTGAGAGAGAGAGAGAGGGACAGGGCGTGAGAGAGAGAGAGAGGGACAGGGCGTGAGAGAGAGAGAGAGGGACAGGGCGTGAGAGAGAGAGAGACAGGGCGTGAGAGAGAGAGAGAGGGACAGAGCGTGAGAGAGAGAGAGAGGGACAGGGCGAGAGAGAGAGAGGGACAGGCGTGAGAGAGAGAGAGGGACAGGCGTGAGAGAGAGAGAGAGACAGTGCGTGAGAGAGAGAGGGACAGGCGTGAGAGAGAGAGAGCGAGGGACAGAGCGTGAGAGAGAGAGAGAGAGGGACAGTTCGTGAGAGAGAGAGAGAGACAGAGAGTGAGAGAGAGAGAGAGGGACAGGGCGTGAGAGAGAGAGAGCGAGGGACAGAGCGAGAGAGAGAGTGACAGAGCGCGAGAGAGAGAGAGAGAGGGTGACAGAGCGTGAGAGACAGAGAGAGGGACAGAGCGTGAAGAGAGAGAGAGGGACAGTGCGTGAGAGAGAGAGGGGACAGGGCGTGAGAGAGAGAGAGGAGACAGAGCGTGAGAGAAGAGAGAGAGGGACAGGGCGTGAGAGGGACAGAGCGGAGAGAGAGAGAGAGGGACAGCGTGAGAGAGAGAGAGAGGGACAGGCGTGAGAGAGAGAGGGACAGGGCGTGAGAGAGAGAGGGACAGAGCGTGAGAGAGAGAGAGAGGGGGACAGGGCGTGAGAGAGAGAGAGGACAGAGCGTGAGAGAGAGAGAGAGACAGGGTGTGAGAGAGAGAGAGAGAGGACAGGCGTAGAGAGAGAGAGGGACAGTGCGTGAGAGAGAGAGAGAGAGAGAGAGGGACAGGCTGAGAGAGAGAGAGAGAGGGACAGGGCGTGAGAGAGAGAGAGAGAGAGAGAGAGGGGACAGGGCGTGAGAGAGAGAGAGGGACAGGCGTGAGAGAGAGAGAGAGGGACAGGGCGTGAGAGAGAGGGACAGAGCGTGAGAGAGAGAGAGAGGGCAGAGCGTGAGAGAGAGAGAGGGACAGGGCGTGAGAGAGAGAGAGAGGGACAGTGCGTGAGAGAGAGAGAGGACAGTGCGTGAGAGAGAGAGGACAGTGCGTGAGAGAGAGAGAGAGGGACAGAGCGTGAGAGAGAGAGAGAGGACAGGGCGTGAGAGAGAGAGAGGACAGGGCGTGAGAGAGAGAGAGGGACAGGGCGTGAGAGAGAGAGAGAGACAGGGCGTGAGAGAGAGAGAGGGACAGAGCGTGAGAGAGAGAGAGGGACAGGGCGTGAGAGAGAGAGAGAGGGACAGTGCGTGAGAGAGAGAGAGAGACAGAGCGTGAGAGAGAGAGGGACAGGGCGTGAGAGAGAGGGGGACAGTGCGTGAGAGGGAGAGAGAGGACAAAGCGCGAGAGGGACAGAGTGTGAGAGAGAGAGAGGGACAGGGCGTGAGAGAGAGAGGGACAGGGCGTGAGAGAGAGAGAGGGACAGGGCGTGAGAGAGAGAGAGAGGGACAGTGCGTGAGAGAGAGAGAGACAGGGCGTGAGAGAGAGAGAGGCAGAGCGTGAGAGCGTGAGAGAGAGAGAGGGACAGAGCGTGAGAGAGAGAGAGAGGACAGTTTGGGAGAGAGAGAGGGACAGGGCGTGAGAGAGAGAGAGAGGGACAGGTTCCAGAGAGAGAGAGAGAGGACAGAGCGTGAGAGAGAGAGAGAGACAGGGAGTGAAAGAGAGAGAGAGAGGGACAGGGCGTGAGAGAGAGAGAGAGAGAGAGACAGAGCGAGAGAGAGAGTGACAGAGCACGAGAGAAAGAGAGAGAGAGACAGAGCGCGAAAGAGAGAGAGACAGAGCGTGAGAGAGAGAGAGGGACAGAGCGCGCATGAGAGAGAGAGAGAGAGACAGAGCGTGAGAGGGAGAGAGGGGGGCAGGCGTGAGAGAGAGAGAGAGAGAGACAGTGCGTGAGAGAGAGAGAGAGACAGGCGTGTGAGAGAGAGAGAGAGACAGAGCGTGAGAGAGAGAGAGGACAGAGCGTGTGAGAGAGAGAGAGACAGAGCGTGTGAGAGAGAGAGAGAGACAGAGCGTGTGAGAGAGAGAGAGACAGAGCGTGAGAGAGAGAGAGACAGAGCGTGAGAGAGAGACAGAGAGTGAGAGAGAGAGGGACAGAGCGTGAGAGAGAGAGAGAGACAGAGCGTGAGAGGGAGAGGGACAGAGCGTGAGAGAGAGAGAGGACAGAGCGTGAGAGAGAGGGACAGGGCGTGAGAGAGAGAGAGGGGACAGGGCGTGAGAGAGAGAGGAGGGACAGGGCGTGAGAGAGAGAGAGAGGGACAGGGCGTGAGAGAGAGAGAGAGGGACAGCGTGAGAGAGAGAGAGAGGACAGGGCGTGAGAGAGAGAGAGAGGGACAGGGCGTGAGAGAGAGAGAGGGACAGGGCGTGAGAGAGAGAGAGAGAGGGACAGAGGCGTGAGAGAGAGAGACAGAGCGTGAGAGAGAGAGAGAGAGGGACAGGGCGTGAGAGAGAGAGAGAGACAGGCGTGAGAGAGAGAGAGGGACAGGCGTGAGAGAGAGAGACAGGCGTGAGAGAGAGAGAGAGACGAGCGAGAGAGAGAGAGAGAGACGGGCGTGAGAGAGAGAGAGAGGGACAGTTCCTGAGAGAGAGAGAGACCGGGCGTGAGAGAGAGAGAGAGGGACAGTTCCTGAGAGAGAGAGAGAGAGAGAGGGACAGGGCGTGAGAGAGAGAGAGAGAGGGACAGGGCGTGAGAGAGAGAGAGAGGGACAGGGCGTGAGAGAGAGAGAGGGACAGGGCGTGAGAGAGAGAGAGGGACAGTGCGTGAGAGAGAGAGAGAGGGACAGTGCGTGAGAGAGAGAGAGAGGGGCAGAGCGTGAGAGAAGAGAGAGGGACAGTGCGTGAGAGAGAGAGAGAGAGGGACAGGCGTAGAGAGAGGGACAGGGCGTGAGAGAGAGAGAGAGAGGGACAGGCGTGAGAGGGAGAGAGAGGGACAGAGCGTGAGAGAGAGAGAGAGGGACAGGGCGTGAGAGAGAGAGAGAGAGGGACAGGGCGTGAGAGAGAGAGAGAGGGACAGGGCGTGAGAGAGAGAGAGACAGGGCGTGAGAGAGAGGGAGAGACAGGGCGTGAGAGAGAGAGAGATGGACAGTGCGTGAGAGAGAGAGAGAGAGGGACAGAGAGTGAGAGAGAGAGAGACAGGGCGTGAGAGAGAGAGAGAGAGGGACAGGGCGTGAGAGAAAGAGAGAGGGACAGGGCGTGAGAGAGAGAGAGAGGGACAGAGCGTGAGAGAGAGAGAAGAGCGTGAGAGAGAGAGAGAGGGACAGGGCGTGAGAGAGAGAGAGAGGGACAGGGCGTGAGAGAGCGTGAGAGAGGGACAGAGCGTGAGAGAGAGACAGAGCGTGAGAGAGAGAGAGAGAGACAGAGCGTGAGAGAGAGGGGGACAGGGCGTGAGAGAGACAGAGAGGGACAGTGCGTGAGAGAGAGAAGGACCGGCTGAGAGAGAGAGAGAGGGACAGTGTGAGAGAGAGAGAGAGACAGGAGAGGGCGTGAGAGAGAGAGAGAGAGAGGGACAGGGCGTGAGAGAGAGAGAGAGAGGGACAGGGCGTGAGAGAGAGAGAGAGGGACAGGGCGTGAGAGAGAGAGAGAGGGACAGTGCGTGAGAGAGAGAGAGGGACAGTGCGTGAGAGAGAGAGAGGGACAGTGCGTGAGAGAGAGAGAGAGGACAGGGCGTGAGAGCGAGAGAGAGAGGGACAGGGCGTGAGAGAGAGAGAGGGACAGGGCGTGAGAGAGAGAGAGAGAGGGACAGGGCGTGAGAGAGAGAGAGGGACAGGGCGTGAGAGAGAGGGAGAGACAGGGCGTGAGAGAGAGGGAGAGACAGGGCGTGAGAGAGAGAGAGATGGACAGTGCGTGAGAGAGAGAGAGAGGGACAGAGAGTGAGAGAGAGAGGGACAGGGCGTGAGAGCGAGAGAGGGTCAGGCCGTGAGAGCGAGAGAGGGACAGAGCGTGAGAGCGACAGAGGGACAGGGCGTGAGAGCGAGAGTGGGACAGCGCATGAGAGCGAGAGTGGGACAGGGCGTGAGAGAGAGAGAGAGGGACAGTGCGTGAGAGAGAGAGAGAGGGACAAGGCGTGAGAGAGAGAGAGGGACAAGGCGTGAGAGAGAGAGAGAGGGACAAGGCGTGAGAGAGAGAGAGAGGGACAGGGCGTGAGAGAGAGAGAGAGAGGGACGGTGCGTGAGAGAGAGAGAGGGACAAGGCGTGAGAGAGAGAGAGGGACAAGGCGTGAGAGAGAGAGAGAGGGACAAGGCGTGAGAGAGAGAGAGAGGGACAAGGCGTGAGAGAGAGAGAGAGGGTCAAGGCGTGAGAGAGAGAGAGAGGGACAAGGCGTGAGAGAGAGATAGAGGGACAGAGTGTGAGAGAAAGAGACAGTGCGTGAGAGAGAGAGAGAGGGACAGGGCGTGAGAGAGAGAGAGAGAGACAGCATGAGAGAGAGAGAGACAGAGCATGAGAGAGAGAGAGACAGAGCGTGAGAGAGAGAGAGACAGTGTGAGAGAGAGAGAGACAGAGCGTGAGAGAGAGAGAGACAGAGCGTGAGAGAGAGAGGGACAGAGCGTGAGAGAGAGGGACAGGGCGTGAGAGAGAGAGAGGGACAGGGCGTGAGAGAGAGAGAGAGGGACAGGGTGTGAGAGAGAGAGAGAGGGACAGGGCGTGAGAGAGAGAGAGAGGGACAGGGCGTGAGAGAGAGAGAGGGACAGGGCGTGAGAGAGAGAGAGAGGGACAGAGCGTGAGAGAGAGAGAGGGACAGAGCGTGAGAGAGAGAGGGGGACAGGCGTGAGAGAAGAGGGAGGACAGGGCAGAGAGAGAGAGAGGGACAGAGTGTGAGAGAGAGAGAGAGGGACAGAGAGTGAGAGAGAGAGGGACAGTGCGTGAGAGAGAGAGAGAGGGACAGGGCGTGAGAGAGAGAGACAGCGTGAGAGAGAGAGAGACAGAGCGTGAGAGAGAGAGAGACAGGGCGTGAGAGAGAGAGAGACAGGGCGTGAGAGAGAGAGAGACAGGGCGTGAGAGAGAGAGAGACAGAGCGTGAGAGAGAGAGAGACAGAGCGTGAGAGGGAGAGAGAGAGAGAGCGAGAGAGAGAGAGACAGAGCGTGAGAGAGAGAGGCAGAGCGTGAGAGAGAGGGACAGGGCGTGAGAGAGAGAGAGAGGGACAGGGCGTGAGAGAGAGAGAGAGAGACAGAGCGTGAGAGAGAGAGAGAGAGACAGAGCGTGAGAGAGAGAGAGAGACAGAGCGTGAGAGAGAGAGAGGGACAGTGCGTGAGAGAGAGAGAGAGGGACACAGCGAGAGAGAGAGACAGAGCTTGAGAGCGAGAGGGGAACAGGGCGTGAGAGCGAGAGAGAGGGACAGTTCCTGAGAGAGAGAAGGACCGGGCGTGAGAGAGAGAGAGAGGGACAGTTCCTGGGAGAGAGAGGGAGAGAGAGGGACAGGGCGTGAGAGAGAGAGAGGGACAGGGCGTGAGAGAGAGAGAGAGAGGGACAGGGCGTGAGAGAGAGAGAGAGGGACAGGGCGTGAGAGAGAGAGAGAGGGACAGGGCGTGAGAGAGAGGGAGAGACAGGGCGTGAGAGAGAGGGAGAGACAGGGCGTGAGAGAGAGGGAGAGACAGGGCGTGAGAGAGAGAGAGATGGACAGTGCGTGAGAGAGAGAGAGGGACAGAGAGTGAGAGAGAGAGAGACAGGGCGTGAGAGAGAGAGAGAGAGAGGGACAGGGCGTGAGAGCGAGAGAGGGACAGGCCGTGAGAGCGAGAGAGGGACAGAGCGTGAGAGCGACAGAGGGACAGGGCGTGAGAGCGAGAGTGGGACAGCGCATGAGAGCGAGAGTGGGACAGGGCGTGAGAGAGAGAGAGAGGGACAGTGCGTGAGAGAGAGAGAGAGGGACAGTGCGTGAGAGAGAGAGAGAGGGACAGTGCGTGAGAGAGAGAGAGAGGGACAAGGCGTGAGAGAGAGAGAGAGGGACAAGGCGTGGGAGAGAGAGAGAGGGACAAGGCGTGAGAGAGAGAGAGAGGGACAAGGCGTGAGAGAGAGAGAGAGAGAGAGGGACAAGGCGTGAGAGAGAGAGAGAGGGACAAGGCGTGAGAGAGAGAGAGAGGGACAAGGCGTGAGAGAGAGAGAGAGGGTCAAGGCGTGAGAGAGAGAGAGAGGGACAAGGCGTGAGAGAGAGATAGAGGGACAGAGTGTGAGAGAAAGAGACAGTGCGTGAGAGAGAGAGAGAGGGACAGGGCGTCAGAGAGAGAGAGAGAGACAGCATGAGAGAGAGAGAGAGACAGAGCATGAGAGAGAGAGAGACAGAGCATGAGAGAGAGAGAGACAGAGCATGAGAGAGAGAGAGACAGTGTGAGAGAGAGAGAGACAGAGCGTGAGAGAGAGAGGGACAGGGCGTGAGAGAGAGAGAGAGGGACAGGGCGTGAGAGAGAGAGAGAGGGACAGGGCGTGAGAGAGAGAGAGAGGGACAGAGCGTGAGAGAGAGAGTGAAAGACCGAGTGTGAGAGAGAGTGGGACAGGGCGTAAGAGAGAGGGAGGGGGAAAGAGCATAGCGAGAGAGGGACAGAGTGTGAGAGAGAGAGAGAGAGGGACAGAGTGAGAGAGAGAGAGGGACAGGGCGTGAGAGAGAGAGACAGCGTGAGAGAGAGAGAGACAGAGCGTGAGAGAGAGAGAGACGGGCGTGAGAGAGAGAGACGGGCGTGAGAGAGAGAGAGAACAGGCGTGAGAGAGAGAGAGAGACAGGGCGTGAGAGAGAGAGAGACAGGGCGTGAGAGAGAGAGAGACAGAGCGTGAGAGAGAGAGAGACAGAGCGTGAGAGAGAGAGAGACAGAGCGTGAGAGAGAGAGAGACAGAGCGTGAGAGAGAGAGAGACAGAGCGTGAGAGAGAGAGGCAGAGCGTGAGAGAGAGGGACAGGGCGTGAGAGAGAGAGAGAGGGACAGGGCGTGAGAGAGAGAGAGAGGGACAGAGCGTGAGAGAGAGAGACAGAGCGTGAGAGAGAGAGAGAGAGACAGAGCGTGAGAGAGAGAGAGAGAGACAGAGCGTGAGAGAGAGAGAGAGAGACAGAGCGTGAGAGAGAGAGAGGGACAGTGCGTGAGAGAGAGAGAGAGGGACACAGCGAGAGAGAGAGACAGAGCTTGAGAGCGAGAGGGGAACAGGGCGTGAGAGCGAGAGAGAGGGACAGTTCCTGAGAGAGAGAAGGACCGGGCGTGAGAGAGAGAGAGAGGGACAGTTCCTGGGAGAGAGAGGGAGAGAGAGGGACAGGGCGTGAGAGAGAGAGAGAGGGACAGGGCGTGAGAGAGAGAGAGAGGGATAGGGCGTGAGAGAGAGAGAGAGGGACAGGGCGTGAGAGAGAGAGAGAGAGACAGGGCGTGAGAGAGAGAGAGGGACAGGGCGTGAGAGAGAGAGAGAGGGACAGTGCGTGAGAGAGAGAGAGAGAGAGGGACAGAGCGTGAGAGAGAGAGAGAGAGAGACAGAGCGTGAGAGAGAGAGAGAGGGACAGGGTGTGAGAGAGAGAGAGAGGGACAGGGTGTGAGAGAGAGAGAGAGAGGGACAGTGCGTGAGAGGGACAGAGCGTGAGAGAGAGAGAGAGGGACAGGGTGTGAGAGAGAGAGAGAGAGAGGGACAGGGCGTGAGAGAGAGAGAGAGGGACAGGGCGTGAGAGAGAGAGAGAGACAGAGCGTGAGAGAGAGAGAGAGGGACAGGGCGTGAGAGAGAGAGAGAGGGACAGAGCGTGAGAGAGAGAGAGACAGAGCGTGAGAGAGAGAGAGAGGGACAGAGCGTGAGAGAGAGATGGGGGACAGGGCGTGAGAGAGAGAGAGAGAGAGAGAGGAACAGAGAGTGAGAGAGAGAGAGAGAGAGAGGGACAGGGCGTGAGAGGGACAGCGTGAGAGAAAGAGAGAGAGGGACAGTGCGTGAGAGAGAGAGACAGTGCGTGAGAGAGAGAGAGAGACAGGGCGTGAGAGAGAGAGAGAGAGACAGGGCGTGAGAGAGAGAGAGAGGGACAGAGCGTGAGACAGAAAGAAGGACAGGGCGTGAGAGCGAGAGAGAGGGGACAGGCGTGAGAGAGAGAGAGAGGAGAGGAGGGGACAGTGCTGAGAGAGAGAGGGACAGGGCGTGAGAGAGAGAGAGAGGACAGGGCGTGAGAGAGAGGAGAGAGACAGAGCGTGAGAGAGAGAGAGAGGGACAGGCGTGAAGAGAGAGAGAGGGACAGAGCGTGAGAGAGAGGGAGACAGAGCGTGAGAGGGAGAGCGAGGACAGGCGTGAGAGAGAGAGAGAGAAGAGGGTGAGAGAGAGAGAGGGACAGAGTGTGAGAGAGAGAGAGAGGGACAGAGAGTGAGAGAGAGAGGGACAGAGAGTGAGAGAGAGAGGGACAGTGCGTGAGAGAGAGGGACAGGGCGTGAGAGAGAGAGGACAGGGGAGCGTGAGAGAGAGAGAGAGGGGGACAGGGCGTGAGAGAGAGAGAGAGGGACAGAGCGTGAGAGAGAGAGAGACAGGGTGTGAGAGAGAGAGAGAGGGACAGGGCGTGAGAGAGAGAGAGGGACAGAGCGTGAGAGAGAGATGGGGGACAGGGCGTGAGAGAGAGAGAGAGAGAGAGGAACAGAGCGTGAGAGAGAGAGAGAGAGAGGGACAGGGCGTGAGAGGGACAGAGCGTGAGAGAGAGAGAGAGGGACAGCGTGAGAGAGAGAGAGAGAGGGACAGTGCGTGAGAGAGAGAGGGACAGTGCGTGAGAGAGAGAGGGACAGGGCGTGAGAGAGAAATGGACAGAGCGTGAGAGAGAGAGAGAGGGACAGGGCGTGAGAGAGAGAGAGAGGGACAGAGCGTGAGAGAGAGAGAGACAGGGCGTGAGAGAGAGAGAGAGGGACAGGGTGTGAGAGAGAGAGAGAGGGACAGGGCGTGAGAGAGAGAGAGGGACAGGGCGTGAGAGAGAGAGAGAGAGGGACAGGGCATGAGAGAGAGAGAGAGGGACAGAGCGTGAGAGAGAGAGAGGGGCAGAGCGTGAGAGAGAGGGACAGGGCGTGAGAGAGAGAGATGGACAGTGCGTGAGGGAGAGAGAGGGACAGGGCGTGAGAGCGAGGGAGAGGGACAGGGCGTGAGAGAGAGAGAGACGGACAGGGCGTGAGAGAGAGAGAGGCGGACAGGGCGTGAGAGAGAGAGAGGGGACAGGGCGTGAGAGAGAGAGAGAGGGACAGTGCGTGAGAGAGAGAGAGAGACAGGCGTGAGAGAGAGAGAGGGACAGAGCGTGAGAGAGAGAGAGGGACAGAGCGTGAGAGAGAGGAGAGGGACAGGGCGTGAGAGAGAGGGACAGGGCGTGAGAGAGAGAGAGAGGACAGTGCGTGAGAGAGAGAGAGAGAGACAGGATTTGTGCGTGAGAGAGAGAGAGAGGGACAGGGCGTGAGAGAGAGAGAGAGGGACAGGGCGTGAGAGAGAGAGAGAGAGAGGGACAGAGCGTGAGAGAGGGACAGAGCGTGAGAGAGAGAGACAGAGCGTGAGAGAGAGAGAGAGACAGAGCGTGAGAGAGAGAGAGAGACAGAGCGTGAGAGAGAGAGAGAGGGACAGGGCGTGAGAGAGAGGGACAGGGCGTGAGAGAGAGAGAGAGAGGGACAGAGCGTGAGAGAGAGAGAGAGGGACAGTGCGTGAGAGAGAGAGAGAGACAGAGCGTGAGAGAGAGAGGGACAGGGCGTGAGAGAGAGAGAGAGGGACAGGGCGTGAGAGAGAGAGAGAGACAGGGCGTGAGAGAGAGAGAGAGGGACAGGGCGTGAGAGAGAGAGAGAGGGACAGGGCGTGAGAGAGAGGGACAGAGCGTGAGAGAGAGAGAGAGAGGGACAGAGCGTGAGAGAGAGAGAGGGACAGAGCGTGAGAGAGAGGGACAGGGCGTGAGAGAGAGAGAGAGAGGGACAGTGCGTGAGAGAGAGAGAGAGAGGGACAGGGCGTGAGAGAGAGAGGGACAGTGCGTGAGAGAGAGAGAGGGACAGAGCGTGAGAGAGAGAGAGAGGGGGACAGGCGTGAGAGAGAGAGAGGGACAGGGCGTGAGAGAGAGAGAGGGACAGGGCGTGAGAGAGAGAGAGAGAGAGACAGGGCGTGAGAGAGAGAGAGGGACAGGGCGTGAGAGAGAGAGAGGGACAGGGCGTGAGAGAGAGAGAGGGACAGGGCGTGAGAGAGAGAGAGGGACAGGGCGTGAGAGAGAGAGAGGGACAGGGCGTGAGAGAGAGAGGGGACAGGGCGTGAGAGAGAGAGGAGACAGGGCGTGAGAGAGAGAGAGAGAGGGACAGTGCGTGAGAGAGAGAGAGACAGGCGTGAGAGAGAGAGAGGACAGAGCGTGAGAGAGAGAGAGGGACAGAGCGTGAGAGAGAGAGAGAGGGACCGGGCGTGAGAGAGAGAGAGAGGGACAGTTCCTGAGAGAGAGAGGGACAGGGCGTGAGAGAGAGAGAGAGGGACAGGGCGTGAGAGAGAGAGAGAGGGACAGAGCGTGAGAGAGAGAGAGGACAGTGCGTGAGAGAGAGAGAGAGGGGGACAGGGCGTGAGAGAGAGAGAGAGGGACAGGGCGTGAGAGAGAGAGAGAGAGGGACAGGGCGTGAGAGAGAGAGAGGGACAGAGCGTGAGAGAGAGACAGAGCGTGAGAGAGAGAGAGAGGGACAGAGCGTGAGAGAGAGAGAGAGGGACAGAGCGTGAGAGAGAGAGAGAGACAGAGCGTGAGAGAGAGAGAGAGAGACAGAGCGTGAGAGAGAGAGAGAGACAGAGCGTGAGAGAGAGAGGGACAGGGCGTGAGAGAGAGAGAGAGGGACAGAGCGTGAGAGAGAGAGAGAGAGACAGGGCGTGAGAGAGAGAGAGGGGGCAGGGCGTGAGAGAGAGAGAGAGGACAGGCGTGAGAGGGACAGAGCGTGAGAGAGAGAGAGAGGGACAGTGCGTGAGAGAGAGAGAGAGGGACAGGGCGTGAGAGAGAGAGAGAGGGACAGGGCGTGAGAGAGAGAGGGACAGAGCGTGAGAGAGAGAGAGGACAGAGCGTGAGAGAGTGAGGGACAGAGCGTGAGAGAGAGAGAGAGGGACAGGGCGTGAGAGAGAGAGAGGGACAGTGCGTGAGAGAGAGAGGGACAGGGCGTGAGAGAGAGAGAGAGGGACAGTGCGTGAGAGAGAGAGAGGGACAGAGCTGAGAGAGAGAGAGAGGGACAGGCGTGAGAGAGAGAGAGAGGACAGGCGTGAGAGAGAGAGAGAGGGACAGAGCGTGAGAGAGAGAGAGACAGGGCGTGAGAGAGAGAGAGAGGGACAGAGCGTGAGAGAGAGAGAGGGACAGGGCGTGAGAGAGAGAGAGGGACAGGGCGTGAGAGAGAGAGAGGGACGGCGTGAGAGAGCGAGAGAGAGGGACAGTGCGTGAGAGAGAGAGGGACAGGGCGTGAGAGAGAGAGAGAGGGACAGGGCGTGAGAGAGAGAGAGGGACAGAGCGTGAGAGAGAGACAGAGCGTGAGAGAGAGAGAGAGGGACAGGGCGTGAGAGAGAGAGAGAGAGGGACAGAGCGTGAGAGAGAGAGGGACAGAGCGTGAGAGAGAGAGTGACAGAGCGTGAGAGAGAGAGAGAGAGGGACAGAGCGTGAGAGAGAGAGAGAGGGACAGTGCGTGAGAGAGAGAGGGGACAGGCGTGAGAGAGAGAGAGAGACAGAGCGTGAGAGAGAGAGAGAGGGACAGGGCGTGAGAGGGACAGAGCGTGAGAGAGAGAGAGCGGGATCGGGCGTGAGAGAGAGAGAGAGAGAGGGACAGGGCGTGAGAGAGAGAGGGACAGGGCGTGAGAGAGAGAGGGACAGGGCGTGAGAGAGAGAGGGACAGAGCGTGAGAGAGAGAGAGAGGGGGACAGGGCGTGAGAGAGAGAGAGAGGGATAGAGCGTGAGAGAGAGAGAGAGACAGGGTGAGAGAGAGAGAGAGAGGGACAGGCGTGAGAGAGAGAGAGGGACAGGGCGTGAGAGAGAGAGAGAGAGAGAGAGAGAGAGAGGACAGTGCGTGTGAGAGAGAGAGAGAGGGACAGGGCGTGAGAGAGAGAGAGAGAGAGAGAGAGAGGGAAAGGGCGTGAGAGAGAGAGAGGGACAGGGCGTGAGAGAGAGAGAGGGACAGGGCGTGAGAGAGAGAGAGAGGGACAGGGCGTGAGAGAGAGAGAGAGGGACAGGGCGTGAGAGAGAGGGACAGAGCGTGAGAGAGAGAGGGGCAGAGCGTGAGAGAGAGAGAGGGACAGGGCGTGAGAGAGAGAGAGAGGGACAGTGCGTGAGAGAGAGAGAGGGACAGTGCGTGAGAGAGAGAGAGGGACAGTGCGTGAGAGAGAGAGAGGGACAGTGCGTGAGAGAGAGAGAGGGACAGAGCGTGAGAGAGAGAGAGAGGGACAGTGCGTGAGAGAGAGAGAGGGACAGGGCGTGAGAGAGAGAGAGGGACAGGGCGTGAGAGAGAGAGAGGGACAGGGCGTGAGAGAGAGAGAGGGACAGAGCGTGAGAGAGAGAGAGAGGGGGACAGGGCGTGAGAGAGAGAGAGAGGGACAGAGCGTGAGAGAGAGAGAGAGACAGGGTGTGAGAGAGAGAGAGAGAGGGACAGGGCGTGAGAGAGAGAGAGGGACAGTGCGTGAGAGAGAGAGGGACAGGGCGTGATAGAGAAATGGACAGAGCGTGAGAGAGAGAGAGAGGGGGACAGGGCGAGAGAGAGAGAGAGGGACAGAGCGTGAGAGAGAGAGAGACAGGGTGTGAGAGAGAGAGAGAGGGACAGGGCGTGAGAGAGAGAGAGGGACAGGGCGTGAGAGAGAGAGAGGACGGGCGTGAGAGAGAGAGAGAGAGGGACAGGGCGTGAGAGAGAGAGAGAGGGACAGAGCGTGAGAGAGAGAGAGGGACAGGGCGTGAGAGAGAGAGATGGACAGGGCGTGAGAGAGAGAGAGATGGACAGTGCGTGAGAGAGAGAGATGGACAGTGCGTGAGAGAGAGAGAGGGACAGAGAGTGAGAGAGAGAGAGACAGGGCGTGAGAGAGAGAGAGAGGGAGGGACAGGGCGTGAGAGCGAGAGAGGGGGCGTGAGAGAGAGAGAGGGACAGGGCGTGAGGGAGAGAGACAGGGCGTGAGAGAGAGAGAGGGACAGGGTGTGAGAGAGAGAGAGGGACAGAGCGTGAGAGAGAGAGAGGGACAGAGCGTGAGAGAGAGAGGGACAGGGCGTGAGAGAGAGAGAGAGAGGGACAGTGCGTGAGAGAGAGAGAGAGACAGAGCGTGAGAGAGAGAGAGAGGGACAGGGCGTGAGAGAGAGAGAGAGAGGGACAGGGCGTGAGAGAGAGAGAGAGACAGAACGTGAGAGAGAGAGAGACAGAGCGTGAGAGAGAGAGACAGAGCGTGAGAGAGAGAGAGAGGGACAGAGCGTGAGAGAGAGAGAGAGGGACAGAGCGTGAGAGCGAGAGAGAGGGACAGGGCGTGAGAGAGAGAGAGCGGGATCGGGCGTGAGAGAGAGAGAGAGAGAGGGACATAGCAAGAGAGAGAGAGAGAGGGACAGTGCGTGAGAGAGAGGGAGAGACAGAGCGTGAGAGAGAGAGGGACAGTGCGTGAGAGAGAGAGAGAGGGACAGAGCGTGAGAGAGAGAGAGAGACGGTGTGAGAGAGAGAGAGAGGGACAGGGCGTGAGAGAGAGAGAGAGGGACACGGCGTGAGAGAGAGAGAGGGACAGGGCGTGAGAGAGAGAGAGAGAGGGACAGGGCGTGAGAGAGAGAGGGACAGGGCGTGAGAGAGAGAGAGAGAGGGACAGGGCGTGAGAGAGAGAGAGAGAGGGACAGGGCGTGAGAGAGAGAGAGGGACAGGGCGTGAGAGAGAGAGAGAGAGGGACAGGGCGTGAGAGAGAGAGAGAGGGACAGGGCGTGAGAGAGAGAGAGAGGGACAGGGCGTGAGAGAGAGAGAGAGAGGGAGAGAGAGAGAGAGAGAGAGGAGCTGGAGAGAGAGAAGAGAGAGAGAAGACCTGGAGAGAGAGAGAGGAGAGGCAGAGGCGGAGAAGAGAAGAGTTGACGTGCGAGAGAGAGAGAGAGAGAGAGGGACAGAGCGTGAGAGAGAGAGAGAGACAGAGAAGAGAGAGAGAAGGGCATGAGGAGAGAGAGGACAAGCGTGAGAGAGAGAGAGAGAGACAGACCTGCTGAGAGAGAGAGGACAGTGAGTGAGAGAGAGAGAGAGAGGGACAGGGCGTGAGAGAGAGGGACAGAGCGTGAGAGAGAGAGAGAGAGAGGACAGAGCGTGAGAGAGAGAGAGGGCAGAGCGTGAGAGAGAGGGACAGGGGGTGAGAGAGAGAGAGAGGGACAGTGGTGAGAGAGAGAGAGAGAGGGACAGGGCGTGAGAGAGAGAGGACAGTGCGTGAGAGAGAGAGAGGGACAGAGCGTGAGAGAGAGAGAGAGGGACAGGCGTGAGAGAGAGAGAGGGACAGGGCGTGAGAGAGAGAGAGGGACAGGGTGTGAGAGAGAGAGAGGGACAGGGCGTGAGAGAGAGAGAGGGACAGGGCGTGAGAGAGAGAGAGGGACAGGGCGTGAGAGAGAGAGAGAGGGACAGGGCGTGAGAGAGAGAGAGACAGAGCGTGAGAGAGAGAGAGAGAGGGACAGTGCGTGAGAGAGAGAGAGAGGGGCAGAGCGTGAGAGAGAGAGAGGGACAGAGCGTGAGAGAGAGAGAGGGACAGAGCGTGAGAGAGAGAGAGGGACAGTGCGTGAGAGAGAGAGAGGGACAGTGCGTGAGAGAGAGAGGGACAGGGCGTGAGAGAGAGAGAGAGGGACAGTGCGTGAGAGAGAGAGAGAGACAGAGCGTGAGAGAGAGAGGGACAGTGCGTGAGAGAGAGAGAGGGACAGGGCGTGAGAGAGAGAGAGAGAGGGACAGGGCGTGAGAGAGAGAGAGAGAGGGACAGAGCGTGAGAGAGAGACAGAGCGTGAGAGAGAGACAGAGACAGAGCGTGAGAGGGACAGAGCGTGAGAGAGAGAGAGAGGGACAGAGCGTGAGAGAGAGAGAGACAGAGCGTGAGAGAGAGAGAGAGAGACAGAGCGTGAGAGAGAGAGAGAGGGACAGAGCGTGAGAGAGAGAGACAGAGCGTGAGAGAGAGAGAGAGGGACAGAGCGTGAGAGAGAGAGAGAGGGACAGGGCGTGAGAGAGAGAGAGGGACAGGGCGTGAGAGAGAGAGAGAGAGGGACAGTGCGTGAGAGGGACAGAGCGTGAGAGAGAGAGAGAGGGACAGGGGTGAGAGAGAGAGAGAGGGACAGGGCGTGAGAGACAGAGAGAGGGACAGGTCGTGAGAGAGAGGGGGACAGAGTGTGAGAGAGACAGGGACAGGGCGTCACAGAGAAAGAGAGACAGAGCGTGAGAGAGAGAGAGAGGACAGGCGTGAGAGAGAGAGAGGGACAGGGCGTGAGAGAGAGAGAGGGACAGAGCGTGAGAGAGAGAGAGGGACAGGGCGTGAGAGAGAGAGAAAGGGACAGTGCGTGAGAGAGAGAGAGGGACAGGGCGTGAGAGGGACAGCGTGAGAGAAAGAGAGAGAGGGACAGGGCGTGAGAGAGAGAGACAGTGCGTGAGAGAGAGAGAGACAGGGCGTGAGAGAGAGAGAGAGGGACAGAGCGTGAGACAGAAAGAGGGACAGGGCGTGAGAGCGAGAGGGGGACAGGGCGTGAGAGAGAGAGAGGGACAGTGCGTGAGAGAGAGAGAGAGGGACAGTGCGTGAGAGAGAGAGGGACAGGGCGTGAGAGAGAGAGAGAGAGGGACAGGGCGTGTGAGAGAGAGAGAGAGAGGGACAGAGCGTGAGAGAGAGACAGAGCGTGAGAGAGAGAGAGAGGGACAGGGCGTGAGAGAGAGAGAGAGGGACAGAGCGTGAGAGAGAGAGGGACAGAGCGTGAGAGAGAGACAGAGACAGAGCGTGAGAGAGAGACAGAGACAGAGCGTGAGAGCGAGAGGGGGACAGTGCGTGAGAGAGAGAGAGTGGGACAGGGCGTGAGAGAGAGAGAGAGAGACAGAGCGTGAGAGAGAGAGAGAGAGAACAGGGCGTGAGAGGGAGAGCGTGAGAGAGAGAGAGAGGGACAGCGTGAGAGAGAGAGAGAGAGGGACAGAGCATGAGAGAGAGAGGGACAGGGCGTGAGAGAGAGAGGGACAGAGCGTGAGAGAGAGAGAGAGGGACAGGGCGTGAGAGAGAGAGAGGGACAGAGCGTGAGAGAGAGAGAGAGACAGGGCGTGAGAGAGAGAGAGAGGGACAGGGCGTGAGAGAGAGAGAGGGACAGGGCGTGAGAGAGAGAGAGAGAGAGAGAGGGACAGGGCGTGAGAGAGAGAGAGAGAGAGGGACAGGGCGTGAGAGAGAGAGAGAGAGAGAGAGAGGGACAGGGCGTGAGAGAGAGAGAGGGACAGGGCGTGAGAGAGAGAGAGGGACAGGGCGTGAGAGAGAGAGAGAGACAGGGCGTGAGAGAGAGAGAGAGGGACAGAGCGTGAGAGAGAGAGAGGGACAGGGCGTGAGAGAGAGAGAGAGGGACAGTGCGTGAGAGAGAGAGAGCGGGACAGTGTTTGAGAGAGAGAGGGGCAGAGCGTGAGAGAGAGAGAGGGACAGGGCGTGAGAGAGAGAGAGGGACAGGGCGTGAGAGAGAGAGAGGGACAGGGCGTGAGAGAGAGAGAGGGACAGGGCGTGAGAGAGAGAGAGGGACAGAGCGTGAGAGAGAGAGAGGGACAGAGCGTGAGAGAGAGAGAGAGAGACAGAGCGTGAGAGAGAGAGAGACAGAGCGTGAGAGAGAGGGACAGGGCGTGAGAGAGAGAGAGAGAGGGACAGGGCGTGAGAGAGAGAGAGGGACAGGGCGTGAGAGAGAGAGAGGGACAGGGCGTGAGAGAGAGAGAGAGGGACAGGGCGTGAGAGAGAGAGGGGACAGGGCGTGAGAGAGAGAGAGGGGACAGGCGTGAGAGAGAGAGAGAGGGACAGTGCGTGAGAGAGAGAGAGACAGGGCGCGAGAGAGAGAGAGGGACAGAGCGTGAGAGAGAGAGAGGGACAGAGCGTGAGAGAGAGAGAGAGGGACAGTGCGTGAGAGAGAGAGGGACAGGGCGTGAGAGAGAGAGAGAGGGACAGTGCGTGAGAGAGAGAGAGAGACAGAGCGTGAGAGAGAGAGAGAGGGACAGGGCGTGAGAGAGAGAGAGAGGGACAGGGCGTGAGAGAGAGAGAGAGAGAGGGACAGAGCGTGAGAGAGAGACAGAGCGTGAGAGAGAGAGACAGAGCGTGAGAGAGTGAGCGAGGGACAGAGCGTGAGAGAGAGAGCGAGGGACAGAGCGTGAGAGAGAGAGCGAGGGACAGAGCGTGAGAGAGAGAGATGGGGGGCAGGGCGTGAGAGAGAGAGAGAGAGAGGGACAGAGCGTGAGAGAGAGAGAGAGGGACAGTTCCTGAGAGAGAGGGAGAGACAGAGCGTGAGAGAGAGAGGGACAGGGCGTGAAAGAGAGAGGGATAGAGCGTGAGAGACAGAGAGAGACGGTGTGAGAGAGAGAGAGAGAGGGACAGAGCGTGAGAGAGAGAGAGAGAGAGGGACAGAGCGTGAGAGAGAGAGAGGGGCAGAGCGTGAGAGAGAGGGACAGGGCGTGAGAGAGAGAGAGAGGGACAGTGAGTGAGAGAGAGAGAGGGACAGGGCGTGAGAGAGAGAGGGACAGTGCGTGAGGGAGAGAGAGGGACAGAGCGTGAGAGCGAGAGAGAGGGACAGGGCGTGAGAGAGAGAGAGGGACAGGGCGTGAGAGAGAGAGAGGGACAGGGCGTGAGAGAGAGAGAGGGACAGGGCGTGAGAGAGAGAGAGAGAGGGACAGGGCGTGAGAGAGAGAGAGGGACAGGGCGTGAGAGAGAGGGAGAGACAGGGCGTGAGAGATAGAGGCAAGACAGGGCGTGAGAGAGAGAGAGAGGGACCGTGCGTGAGAGGGAAGAGACAGGCCGTGTAGAGAGAGCGAGGGACAGAGCGTGAGAGCGAGAGGGGGACAGAGCGTGAGAGTGAGAGAGGGACAGGGGCGTGAGAGCGAGAGAGAGGGACAGTTCCTGAGAGAGAGAGGGACAGGGCGTGAGAGACAGAGAGAGGGACAGTTCCTGAGAGAGAGAGAGAGACAGAGCGTGAGAGAGAGAGGGACAGGCGTGAGAGAGAGAGAGGGACAGGGCGTGAAAGAGAGAGAGAGAGGACAGGGCGTGAAAGAGAGAGAGAGAGTGACAGAGCGTGAGAGAGAGAGAGAGTGACAGAGCGTGAGAGAGAAGAGAGTTGGACAGAGCGTGAGAGAGAGAGAGTGACAGAGCGTGAGAGAGAGAGAGTGACAGAGCGTGAGAGAGAGAGAGTGACAGAGCGTGAGAGAGAGAGAGAGTGACAGAGCGTGAGAGAGAGTGACAGAGCGTGAGAGAGAGAGCGAGGGACAGAGCGTGAGAGAGAGAGATAGGGGCAGGGCGTGAGAGAGAGAGATGGGGGGGCAGGGCGTGAAGAGAGAGAGAGAGAGGGACAGGGGCGTGAGAGGGACAGAGCTGAGAGAGAGAGAGAGGGAAAGTGCGTGAGAGAGAGAGAGGGACAGGCGTGAGAGAGAGAGAGAGAGGACAGGCGTGAGAGAGAGAGGGACAGAGCGTGGGAGAGAGAGGGACAGTGCGTGAGAGAGAGAGAGGGACAGAGCGTGAGAGCGAGAGAGAGGGACAGGGCGTGAGAGAGAGAGAGGGACAGGGCGTGAGAGAGAGAGAGGGACAGAGCGTGAGAGAGAGAGAGGGACAGGGAGTGAGAGAGAGAGAAAGGGACAGTGCGTGAGAGAGAGAGAGGGACAGAGCGTGAGAGAGAGAGAGAGGGACAGGGCGTGAGAGAGAGAGAGACGGACAGGGCGTGAGAGAGAGAGAGAGGGACAGTGCGTGAGAGGGGAGCGAGACAGGGCTTGAGAGAGAGAGCGAGGGACAGAGCGTGAGAGAGAGAAAGGGACAGGGCGTGAGAGCGAGAGAGGGACAGGGCGTGAGAGCGAGAGAGGGACGGCGTGAGAGCGAGAGAGAGGACAGTTCCTGAGAGAGAGAGGGACAGGGCGTGAAAGAGAGAGAGCGAGGGACAGAGCGTGAGAGAGAGAGAGAGAGGGGACAGTTCCTGAGAGAGAGGGAGAGACAGAGCGTGAGAGAGAGAGAGAGGGACAGGGCATGAAAGAGAGAGAGCGAGGGACAGAGCGTGAGAGAGAGAGTGACAGAGCGTGAGAGAGAGAGAGAGAGTGACAGAGCGTGAGAGAGAGAGAGAGGGACAGAGCGTGAGAGAGAGAGAGAGGGCCAGTGCGTGAGAGAGAGATGGGGGACAGGGCGTGAGAGAGAGAGAGAGAGACAGAGCGTGAGAGAGAGAGAGAGAGAGGGACAGGGCGTGAGAGGGACAGAGCGTGAGAGAGAGAGAGAGAGGGACAGCGTGAGAGAAAGAGAGAGAGGGACAGGGCGTGAGAGAGAAAGGGACAGGGCGTGAGAGAGAGAGGGACAGGGCGTGATAGAGAGACGGACAGAGCGTGAGAGAGAGAGAGAGAGGGGGACAGGGCGTGAGAGAGAGAGAGGGATAGAGCGTGAGAGACAGAGAGAGACAGGGTGTGAGAGAGAGACAGAGAGGGACAGGGCGTGAGAGAGAGAGAGGGACAGGGCGTGAGAGAGAGAGAGAGAGAGAGGGACAGGGCGTGAGAGAGAGAGGAGAGAGAGGGACAGGGCGTGAGAGAGAGAGAGAGAGAGAGAGAGGGATAGGGCGTGAGAGAGAGAGAGGGACAGGGCGTGAGAGAGAGAGAGGGACAGGGCGTGAGAGAGAGAGAGAGGGACAGGGCGTGAGAGAGAGAGAGAGGGACAGGGCGTGAGAGAGAGAGAGAGGGGCAGAGCGTGAGAGAGAGAGAGGGACAGGGCGTGAGAGAGAGAGAGAGGGACAGTGAGTGAGGAGAGAGAGAGGGACAGTGCGTGAGGGAGAGAGAGGGACCAGAGCGTGAGAGCGAGAGAGAGGGACAGGGCATGAGAGAGAGAGAGGGACAGGGCGTGAGAGAGAGAGAGGGACAGGGCGTGAGAGAGAGAGAGGGACAGGGCGTGGAGAGAGAGAGACGGACAGAGCGTGAGAGAGAGAGAGGGACAGGGCGTGAGAGAGAGAGAGAGGGACAGAGCGTGAGAGAGAGAGAGAGGGGCAGAGCGTGAGAGAGAGGGACAGGGCGTGAGAGAGAGAGAGAGGGACAGTGAGTGAGAGAGAGAGGGACAGTGCGTGAGGGAGAGAGAGGGACAGAGCGTGAGAGAGAGAGAGAGGGACAGGGCGTGAGAGAGAGAGGCGGACAGGGCGTGAGAGAGAGAGAGGCGGACAGGGCGTGAGAGAGAGAGAGGGACAGGGCGTGAGAGAGAGAGAGAGGGACAGGGCGTGAGAGATAGAGGCAGACAGGGCGTGAGAGAGAGAGAGAGACGGACAGTGCGTGAGAGGGAGAGAGACAGGCCGTGAGAGAGAGCGAGGGACAGAGCGTGAGAGCGAGAGGGGGACAGAGCGTGAGAGTGAGAGAGGGACAGGGCGTGAGAGCGAGAGAGAGGGACAGTTCCTGAGAGAGAGAGGGACAGGGGCGTGAGAGACAGAGAGAGGGACAGTTCCTGAGAGAGAGAGAGAGACAGAGCGTGAGAGAGAGAGGGACAGTGCGTGAGAGAGAGAGAGGGACAGGGCGTGAAAGAGAGAGAGAGAGGGACAGGGCGTGAAAGAGAGAGAGAGAGTGACAGAGCGTGAGAGAGAGAGAGAGTGACAGAGCGTGAGAGAGAGAGAGAGTGACAGAGCGTGAGAGAGAGAGAGTGACAGAGCGTGAGAGAGAGAGAGAGTGACAGAGCGTGAGAGAGAGAGAGAGTGACAGAGCGTGGAGAGAGAGAGAGAGTGACAGAGCGTGAGAGAGAGTGACAGAGCGTGAGAGAGAGAGCGAGGGACAGAGCGTGAGAGAGAGAGATAGGGGGCAGAGCGTGAGAGAGAGAGATGGGGGGCAGGGCGTGAGAGAGAGAGAGAGAGGGACAGGGCGTGAGAGGGACAGAGCGTGAGAGAGAGAGAGAGGGAAAGTGCGTGAGAGAGAGAGAGACAGGGCGTGAGAGAGAGAGAGAGAGGGACAGGGCGTGAGAGAGAGAGGGACAGAGCGTGGGAGAGAGAGGGACAGTGCGTGAGAGAGAGAGAGGGACAGAGCGTGAGAGCGAGAGAGAGGGACAGGGCGTGAGAGAGAGAGAGGGACAGGGCGTGAGAGAGAGAGAGGGACAGGGCGTGAGAGAGAGAGAGAGGGACAGGGCGTGAGAGAGAGAGAGAGGGGCAGAGCGTGAGAGCGAGAGAGGGACAGGGCGTGAGAGAGAGAGAGAGGGACAGTGAGTGAGAGAGAGAGAGGGACAGTGCGTGAGGGAGAGAGAGGGACAGAGCGTGAGAGCGAGAGAGAGGGACAGGGCATGAGAGAGAGAGAGGGACAGGGCGTGAGAGAGAGAGAGGGACAGGGCGTGAGAGAGAGAGAGGGACAGGGCGTGAGAGAGAGAGACGGACAGAGCGTGAGAGAGAGAGAGGGACAGGGCGTGAGAGAGAGAGAGAGGGACAGAGCGTGAGAGAGAGAGAGGGGCAGAGCGTGAGAGAGAGGGACAGGGCGTGAGAGAGAGAGAGAGGGACAGTGAGTGAGAGAGAGAGAGGGACAGTGCGTGAGGGAGAGAGAGGGACAGAGCGTGAGAGCGAGAGAGAGGGACAGGGCGTGAGAGAGAGAGGCGGACAGGGCGTGAGAGAGAGAGAGGCGGACAGGGCGTGAGAGAGAGAGAGGACAGGGCGTGAGAGAGAGAGAGAGGGACAGGGCGTGAGAGATAGAGGCAGACAGGGCGTGAGAGAGAGAGAGAGAGGGACAGTGCGTGAGAGGGAGAGAGACAGGCCGTGAGAGAGAGCGAGGGACAGAGCGTGAGAGCGAGAGGGGGACAGAGCGTGAGAGTGAGAGAGGGACAGGGCGTGAGAGCGAGAGAGAGGGACAGTTCCTGAGAGAGAGAGGGACAGGGCGTGAGAGACAGAGAGAGGGACAGTTCCTGAGAGAGAGAGAGAGACAGAGCGTGAGAGAGAGAGGGACAGTGCGTGAGAGAGAGAGAGGGACAGGGCGTGAAAGAGAGAGAGAGAGGGACAGGGCGTGAAAGAGAGAGAGAGAGTGACAGAGCGTGAGAGAGAGAGAGAGTGACAGAGCGTGAGAGAGAGAGAGAGTGACAGAGCGTGAGAGAGAGAGAGTGACAGAGCGTGAGAGAGAGAGAGAGTGACAGAGCGTGAGAGAGAGAGAGAGTGACAGAGCGTGAGAGAGAGAGAGAGTGACAGAGCGTGAGAGAGAGTGACAGAGCGTGAGAGAGAGAGCGAGGGGACAGAGCGTGAGAGAGAGAGATAGGGGGCAGGGCGTGAGAGAGAGAGATGGGGGGCAGGGCGTGAGAGAGAGAGAGAGAGGGACAGGGCGTGAGAGGGACAGAGCGTGAGAGAGAGAGAGAGGGAAAGTGCGTGAGAGAGAGAGAGAGGGACAGGGCGTGAGAGAGAGAGAGAGAGGGACAGGGCGTGAGAGAGAGAGGGACAGAGCGTGGGAGAGAGAGGGACAGTGCGTGAGAGAGAGAGAGGGACAGCGTGAGAGCGAGAGAGAGGGACAGCGTGAGAGCGAGAGAGAGGGACAGGGCGTGAGAGAGAGAGAGGGACAGGGCGTGAGAGAGAGAGAGGGACAGAGCGTGAGAGAGAGAGAGGGACAGGGAGTGAGAGAGAGAGAAAGGGACAGTGCGTGAGAGAGAGAGAGGGACAGAGCGTGAGAGCGAGAGAGAGGGACAGGGCGTGAGAGAGAGAGAGACGGACAGGGCGTGAGAGAGAGAGAGAGGGACAGTGAGTGAGAGGGAGCGAGACAGGGCTTGAGAGAGAGAGCGAGGGACAGAGCGTGAGAGAGAGAAAGAGACAGGGCGTGAGAGCGAGAGAGGGACAGGGCGTGAGAGCGAGAGAGGGACGGCGTGAGAGCGAGAGAGAGGGACAGTTCCTGAGAGAGAGAGGGACAGGGCGTGAAAGAGAGAGAGCGAGGGACAGAGCGTGAGAGAGAGAGAGAGGGACAGTTCCTGAGAGAGAGGGAGAGACAGAGCGTGAGAGAGAGAGAGAGGGACAGGGCGTGAAAGAGAGAGAGCGAGGGACAGAGCGTGAGAGAGAGAGTGACAGAGCGTGAGAGAGAGAGAGAGAGTGACAGAGCGTGAGAGAGAGAGAGAGAGGGACAGAGCGTGAGAGAGAGAGAGAGGGCCAGTGCGTGAGAGAGAGATGGGGGACAGGGCGTGAGAGAGAGAGAGAGAGACAGAGCGTGAGAGAGAGAGAGAGAGAGGGACAGGGCGTGAGAGGGACAGGGCGTGAGAGGGACAGAGCGTGAGAGAGAGAGAGAGGGACAGCGTGAGAGAAAGAGAGAGAGGGACAGGGCGTGAGAGAGAGAGGGACAGGGCGTGATAGAGAGACGGACAGAGCGTGAGAGAGAGAGAGGGGGACAGGGCGTGAGAGAGAGAGAGGGATAGAGCGTGAGAGACAGAGAGAGACAGGGTGTGAGAGAGAGACAGAGAGGGACAGGGCGTGAGAGAGAGAGAGGGACAGGGCGTGAGAGAGAGAGAGAGAGAGAGAGGGACAGGGCGTGAGAGAGAGAGAGAGAGAGAGGGACAGGGCGTGAGAGAGAGAGAGAGAGAGAGGGACAGGGCGTGAGAGAGAGAGAGGGACAGGGCGTGAGAGAGAGAGAGAGGGACAGGGCGTGAGAGAGAGGGACAGAGCGTGAGAGAGAGAGAGAGGAGCAGAGCGTGAGAGCGAGAGAGGGACAGGGCGTGAGAGAGAGAGAGAGGGACAGTGAGTGAGAGAGAGAGAGGGACAGTGAGTGAGAGAGAGAGGGACAGTGCGTGAGGGAGAGAGAGGGGACAGAGCGTGAGCGCGAGAGAGAGGGACAGGGCATGAGAGAGAGAGAGGGACAGGGCGTGAGAGAGAGAGAGGGACAGGGCGTGAGAGAGAGAGAGGGACAGGGCGTGAGAGAGAGAGACGGACAGAGCGTGAGAGAGAGAGAGGGACAGGGCGTGAGAGAGAGAGAGAGGGACAGAGCGTGAGAGAGAGAGAGGGGCAGAGCGTGAGAGAGAGGGACAGGGCGTGAGAGAGAGAGAGACGGACAGTGAGTGAGAGAGAGAGAGGGACAGTGCGTGAGGGAGAGAGAGGGACAGAGCGTGAGAGCGAGAGAGAGGGACAGGGCGTGAGAGAGAGAGGCGGACAGGGCGTGAGAGAGAGAGAGGCGGACAGGGCGTGAGAGAGAGAGAGAGGGACAGTGCGTGAGAGGGAGAGAGACAGGGCGTGAGAGAGAGCGAGGGACAGAGCGTGAGAGCGAGAGAGGGACAGAGCGTGAGAGCGAGAGAGAGGGACAGTTCCTGAGAGAGAGAGGGACAGGGCGTGAGAGACAGAGAGAGGGACAGTTCCTGAGAGAGAGAGAGAGACAGAGCGTGAGAGCGAGAGAGAGGGACAGGGCGTGAAAGAGAGAGAGCGAGGGACAGGGCGTGAGAGAGAGAGAGAGAGAGTGACAGAGCGTGAGAGAGAGTGACAGAGCGTGAGAGAGAGTGACAGAGCGTGAGAGAGTGAGCGAGGGACAGAGCGTGAGAGAGAGAGCGAGGGACAGAGCGTGAGAGAGAGAGATGGGGGGCAGGGCGTGAGAGAGAGAGATGGGGGGCAGGGCGTGAGAGAGAGAGAGAGAGAGGGACAGAGCGTGAGAGAGAGAGAGAGGGACAGTCCTGAGAGAGAGGGAGAGGACAGGGCGTGAGAGAGAAAGGGACAGGGCGTGAGAGAGAGAGGGACAGGGCGTGATAGAGAGACGGACAGAGCGTGAGAGAGAGAGAGAGGGGGACAGGGCGTGAGAGAGAGAGAGGGATAGAGCGTGAGAGACAGAGAGAGACAGGGTGTGAGAGAGAGACAGAGAGGGACAGGGCGTGAGAGAGAGAGAGGGACAGGGCGTGAGAGAGAGAGAGAGAGAGAGGGACAGGGCGTGAGAGAGAGAGAGAGAGAGGGACAGGGCGTGAGAGAGAGAGAGAGAGAGAGAGGGATAGGGCGTGAGAGAGAGAGAGGGACAGGGCGTGAGAGAGAGAGAGGGACAGGGCGTGAGAGAGAGAGAGAGGGACAGGGCGTGAGAGAGAGAGAGAGGGGCAGAGCGTGAGAGCGAGAGAGGGACAGGGCGTGAGAGAGAGAGAGAGGGACAGTGAGTGAGAGAGAGAGAGGGACAGTGCGTGAGGGAGAGAGAGGGACAGAGCGTGAGAGCGAGAGAGAGGGACAGGGCATGAGAGAGAGAGAGGGACAGGGCGTGAGAGAGAGAGAGGGACAGGGCGTGAGAGAGAGAGAGGGACAGGGCGTGAGAGAGAGAGACGGACAGAGCGTGAGAGAGAGAGAGGGACAGGGCGTGAGAGAGAGAGAGAGGGACAGAGCGTGAGAGAGAGAGAGGGGCAGAGCGTGAGAGAGAGGGACAGGGCGTGAGAGAGAGAGAGAGGGACAGTGAGTGAGAGAGAGAGAGGGACAGTGCGTGAGGGAGAGAGAGGGACAGAGCGTGAGAGCGAGAGAGAGGGACAGGGCGTGAGAGAGAGAGGCGGACAGGGCGTGAGAGAGAGAGAGGCGGACAGGGCGTGAGAGAGAGAGAGGGACAGGGCGTGAGAGAGAGAGAGAGGGACAGGGCGTGAGAGATAGAGGCAGACAGGGCGTGAGAGAGAGAGAGAGAGGGACAGTGCGTGAGAGGGAGAGAGACAGGCCGTGAGAGAGAGCGAGGGACAGAGCGTGAGAGCGAGAGGGGGACAGAGCGTGAGAGTGAGAGAGGGACAGGGCGTGAGAGCGAGAGAGAGGGACAGTTCCTGAGAGAGAGAGGGACAGGGCGTGAGAGACAGAGAGAGGGACAGTTCCTGAGAGAGAGAGAGAGACAGAGCGTGAGAGAGAGAGGGACAGTGCGTGAGAGAGAGAGAGGGACAGGGCGTGAAAGAGAGAGAGAGAGGGACAGGGCGTGAAAGAGAGAGAGAGAGTGACAGAGCGTGAGAGAGAGAGAGAGTGACAGAGCGTGAGAGAGAGAGAGAGTGACAGAGCGTGAGAGAGAGAGAGTGACAGAGCGTGAGAGAGAGAGAGAGTGACAGAGCGTGAGAGAGAGAGAGAGTGACAGAGCGTGAGAGAGAGAGAGAGTGACAGAGCGTGAGAGAGAGAGAGAGTGACAGAGCGTGAGAGAGAGTGACAGAGCGTGAGAGAGAGAGCGAGGGACAGAGCGTGAGAGAGAGAGATAGGGGGCAGGGCGTGAGAGAGAGAGATGGGGGGCAGGGCGTGAGAGAGAGAGAGAGAGGGACAGGGCGTGAGAGGGACAGAGCGTGAGAGAGAGAGAGAGGGAAAGTGCGTGAGAGAGAGAGAGAGGGACAGGGCGTGAGAGAGAGAGAGAGAGGGACAGGGCGTGAGAGAGAGAGGGACAGAGCGTGGGAGAGAGAGGGACAGTGCGTGAGAGAGAGAGAGGGACAGCGTGAGAGCGAGAGAGAGGGACAGGGCGTGAGAGAGAGAGAGGGACAGGGCGTGAGAGAGAGAGAGGGACAGAGCGTGAGAGAGAGAGAGGGACAGGGAGTGAGAGAGAGAGAAAGGGACAGTGCGTGAGAGAGAGAGAGGGACAGAGCGTGAGAGCGAGAGAGAGGGACAGGGCGTGAGAGAGAGAGAGACGGACAGGGCGTGAGAGAGAGAGAGAGGGACAGTGCGTGAGAGGGAGCGAGACAGGGCTTGAGAGAGAGAGCGAGGGACAGAGCGTGAGAGAGAGAAAGGGACAGGGCGTGAGAGCGAGAGAGGGACAGGGCGTGAGAGCGAGAGAGGGACGGCGTGAGAGCGAGAGAGAGGGACAGTTCCTGAGAGAGAGAGGGACAGGGCGTGAAAGAGAGAGAGCGAGGGACAGAGCGTGAGAGAGAGAGAGAGAGGGACAGTTCCTGAGAGAGAGGGAGAGACAGAGCGTGAGAGAGAGAGAGAGGGACAGGGCGTGAAAGAGAGAGAGCGAGGGACAGAGCGTGAGAGAGAGAGTGACAGAGCGTGAGAGAGAGAGAGAGAGTGACAGAGCGTGAGAGAGAGAGAGAGAGGGACAGAGCGTGAGAGAGAGAGAGAGGGCCAGTGCGTGAGAGAGAGATGGGGGACAGGGCGTGAGAGAGAGAGAGAGAGACAGAGCGTGAGAGAGAGAGAGAGAGAGGGACAGGGCGTGAGAGGGACAGGGCGTGAGAGGGACAGAGCGTGAGAGAGAGAGAGAGGGACAGCGTGAGAGAAAGAGAGAGAGGGACAGGGCGTGAGAGAGAGAGGGACAGGGCGTGATAGAGAGAGGGACAGGGCGTGATAGAGAGACGGACAGAGCGTGAGAGAGAGAGAGGGGGACAGGGCGTGAGAGAGAGAGAGGGATAGAGCGTGAGAGACAGAGAGAGACAGGGTGTGAGAGAGAGACAGAGAGGGACAGGGCGTGAGAGAGAGAGAGGGACAGGGCGTGAGAGAGAGAGAGAGAGAGAGAGGGACAGGGCGTGAGAGAGAGAGAGAGAGAGAGGGACAGGGCGTGAGAGAGAGAGAGAGAGAGAGAGAGGGACAGGGCGTGAGAGAGAGAGAGGGACAGGGCGTGAGAGAGAGAGAGAGGGACAGGGCGTGAGAGAGAGGGACAGAGCGTGAGAGAGAGAGAGAGGGGCAGAGCGTGAGAGCGAGAGAGGGACAGGGCGTGAGAGAGAGAGAGAGGGACAGTGAGTGAGAGAGAGAGAGGGACAGTGAGTGAGAGAGAGAGAGGGACAGTGCGTGAGGGAGAGAGAGGGACAGAGCGTGAGAGCGAGAGAGAGGGACAGGGCATGAGAGAGAGAGAGGGACAGGGCGTGAGAGAGAGAGAGGGACAGGGCGTGAGAGAGAGAGAGGGACAGGGCGTGAGAGAGAGAGACGGACAGAGCGTGAGAGAGAGAGAGGGACAGGGCGTGAGAGAGAGAGAGAGGGACAGAGCGTGAGAGAGAGAGAGGGGCAGAGCGTGAGAGAGAGGGACAGGGCGTGAGAGAGAGAGAGAGGGACAGTGAGTGAGAGAGAGAGAGGGACAGTGCGTGAGGGAGAGAGAGGGACAGAGCGTGAGAGCGAGAGAGAGGGACAGGGCGTGAGAGAGAGAGGCGGACAGGGCGTGAGAGAGAGAGAGGCGGACAGGGCGTGAGAGAGAGAGAGAGGGACAGTGCGTGAGAGGGAGAGAGACAGGGCGTGAGAGAGAGCGAGGGACAGAGCGTGAGAGCGAGAGAGGGACAGAGCGTGAGAGCGAGAGAGAGGGACAGTTCCTGAGAGAGAGAGGGACAGGGCGTGAGAGACAGAGAGAGGGACAGTTCCTGAGAGAGAGAGAGAGACAGAGCGTGAGAGCGAGAGAGAGGGACAGGGCGTGAAAGAGAGAGAGCGAGGGACAGGGCGTGAGAGAGCGTGAGAGAGAGTGACAGAGCGTGAGAGAGAGTGACAGAGCGTGAGAGAGAGTGACAGAGCGTGAGAGAGAGTGACAGAGCGTGAGAGAGTGAGCGAGGGACAGAGCGTGAGAGAGAGAGCGAGGGACAGAGCGTGAGAGAGAGAGATGGGGGGCAGGGCGTGAGAGAGAGAGATGGGGGGCAGGGCGTGAGAGAGAGAGAGAGGGACAGAGCGTGAGAGAGAGAGAGAGGGACAGTTCCTGAGAGAGAGGGAGAGACAGAGCGTGAGAGAGAGAGGGACAGGGCGTGAAAGAGAGAGGGATAGAGCGTGAGAGACAGAGAGAGACGGTGTGAGAGAGAGAGAGAGAGGGACAGGGTGTGAGAGAGAGAGAGAGGGACACGGCGTGAGAGAGAGAGAGAGGGACAGGGCGTGAGAGAGAGAGGGACAGGGCGTGAGAGAGAGAGAGAGAGAGGGACAGGGCGTGAGAGAGAGAGAGAGAGGGACAGGGCGTGAGAGAGAGAGACAGGGCGTGAGAGAGAGAGAGAGAGGGACAGGGCGTGAGAGAGAGAGAGAGAGGGACAGGGCGTGAGAGAGAAAGATAGAGGGACAGGGCGTGAGAGAGAAAGATAGAGGGACAGGGCGTGAGAGAGAGGGACAGAGCGTGAGAGAGAGAGAGAGAGAGGGACAGAGCGTGAGAGAGAGAGAGGGGCAGAGCGTGAGAGAGAGGGACAGGGCGTGAGAGAGAGAGAGAGGGACAGGGCGTGAGAGAGAGAGGGACAGGGCGTGATAGAGAGACGGACAGAGCGTGAGAGAGAGAGAGAGGGGGACAGGGCGTGAGAGAGAGAGAGGGATAGAGCGTGAGAGACAGAGAGAGACAGGGTGTGAGAGAGAGACAGAGAGGGACAGGGCGTGAGAGAGAGAGAGGGACAGGGCGTGAGAGAGAGAGAGAGAGAGAGAGGGACAGGGCGTGAGAGAGAGAGAGAGAGAGGGACAGGGCGTGAGAGAGAGAGAGAGAGAGAGAGGGACAGGGCGTGAGAGAGAGAGAGGGACAGGGCGTGAGAGAGAGAGAGAGGGACAGGGCGTGAGAGAGAGGGACAGAGCGTGAGAGAGAGAGAGAGGGGCAGAGCGTGAGAGCGAGAGAGGGACAGGGCGTGAGAGAGAGAGAGAGAGGGACAGGGCGTGAGAGAGAGAGAGAGGGACAGGGCGTGAGAGAGAGAGAGAGGGACAGTGAGTGAGAGAGAGAGAGGGACAGTGAGTGAGAGAGAGAGAGGGACAGGGCGTGAGAGAGAGAGAGAGGGACAGTGAGTGGGAGAGAGAGAGAGGGACAGGGCGTGAGAGAGAGAGAGAGGGACAGTGAGTGAGAGAGAGAGAGAGGGACAGGGCGTGAGAGAGAGAGAGAGGGACAGTGAGTGAGAGAGAGAGAGAGGGACAGGGCGTGAGAGAGAGAGAGGGACAGGGCGTGAGAGAGAGAGAGAGGGACAGGGCGTGAGAGAGAGGGACAGAGCGTGAGAGAGCGAGAGAGGGACAGGGCGTGAGAGAGAGAGAGAGGGACAGGGCGTGAGAGAGAGAGAGAGGGACAGTGAGTGAGAGAGAGAGAGGGACAGTGAGTGAGAGAGAGAGAGGGACAGGGCGTGAGAGAGAGAGAGAGGGACAGTGAGTGAGAGAGAGAGAGGGACAGTGAGTGAGAGAGAGAGAGGGACAGGGTGTGAGAGAGAGAGAGAGGGACAGTGCGTGAGGGAGAGAGAGGGACAGAGCGTGAGAGCGAGAGAGAGGGACAGGGCATGAGAGAGAGAGAGGGACAGGGCGTGAGAGAGAGAGAGGGACAGGGCGTGAGAGAGAGAGAGGGACAGGGCGTGAGAGAGAGAGACGGACAGAGCGTGAGAGAGAGAGAGGGACAGGGCGTGAGAGAGAGAGAGAGGGACAGAGCGTGAGAGAGAGAGAGGGGCAGAGCGTGAGAGAGAGAGAGAGGGACAGGGCTTGAGAGCGAGAGAGAGAGGGACAGGGCATGAGAGAGAGAGAGGGACAGGGCGTGAGAGAGAGAGAGAGGGACAGTGAGTGAGAGAGAGAGAGGGACAGTGCGTGTGGGAGAGAGAGGGACAGAGCGTGAGAGCGAGAGAGAGGGACAGGGCGTGAGAGAGAGAGGCGGACAGGGCGTGAGAGAGAGAGAGGCGGACAGGGCGTGAGAGAGAGAGAGAGGGACAGTGCGTGAGAGGGAGAGAGACAGGGCGTGAGAGAGAGCGAGGGACAGAGCGTGAGAGCGAGAGAGGGACAGAGCGTGAGAGCGAGAGAGAGGGACAGTTCCTGAGAGAGAGAGGGACAGGGCGTGAGAGACAGAGAGAGGGACAGTTCCTGAGAGAGAGAGAGGGACAGAGCGTGAGAGAGAGAGGGAGGGACAGGGCGTGAAAGAGAGAGAGCGAGGGACAGGGCGTGAGAGAGAGAGAGAGAGAGTGACAGAGCGTGAGAGAGAGTGACAGAGCGTGAGAGAGAGTGACAGAGCGTGAGAGAGTGAGCGAGGGACAGAGCATGAGAGAGAGAGCGAGGGACAGGGCGTGAGAGAGAGAGAGAGAGAGTGACAGAGCGTGAGAGAGAGTGACAGAGCGTGAGCGAGAGTGACAGAGCGTGAGAGAGAGTGACAGAGCGTGAGAGAGTGAGCGAGGGACTGAGCGTGAGAGAGAGAGCGAGGGACAGAGCGTGAGAGAGAGAGATGGGGGGCAGGGCGTGAGAGAGAGAGATGGGGGGCAGGGCGTGAGAGAGAGAGAGAGAGAGGGACAGAGCGTGAGAGAGAGAGAGAGGGACAGTTCCTGAGAGAGAGGGAGAGACAGAGCGTGAGAGAGAGAGGGACAGGGCGTGAAAGAGAGAGGGATAGAGCGTGAGAGACAGAGAGAGACGGTGTGAGAGAGAGAGAGAGAGGGACAGGGTGTGAGAGAGAGAGAGAGGGACACGGCGTGAGAGAGAGAGAGGGACAGGGCGTGAGAGAGAGAGAGAGAGGGACAGGGCGTGAGAGAGAGAGGGACAGGGCGTGAGAGAGAGAGGGACAGGGCGTGAGAGAGAGAGAGAGAGAGGGACAGGGCGTGAGAGAGAGAGAGAGAGGGACAGGGCGTGAGAGAGAGAGAGAGAGACAGGGCGTGAGAGAGAGAGAGAGAGGGACAGGGCGTGAGAGAGAGAGAGAGAGGGACAGGGCGTGAGAGAGAAAGATAGAGGGACAGGGCGTGAGAGAGAAAGATAGAGGGACAGGGCGTGAGAGAGAAAGATAGAGGGACAGGGCGTGAGAGAGAGGGACAGAGCGTGAGAGAGAGAGAGAGAGAGGGACAGAGTGTGAGAGAGAGAGAGAGAGAGAGGGACAGAGCGTGAGAGAGAGAGAGGGGCAGAGCGTGAGAGAGAGGGACAGGGCGTGAGAGAGAGAGAGAGGGACAGTGAGTGAGAGAGAGAGAGAGAGGGACAGGGCGTGAGAAAGAGAGGGACAGTGCGTGAGGGAGAGAGAGGGACAGAGCGTGAGAGCGAGAGAGAGGGACAGGGCGTGAGAGAGAGAGAGGGACAGGGCGTGAGAGAGAGAGAGGGACAGGGCGTGAGAGAGAGAGAGGGACAGGGCGTGAGAGAGAGAGAGGGACAGGGCGTGAGAGAGAGAGAGGGACAGGGCGTGAGAGAGAGAGAGGGACAGGGCGTGAGAGAGAGAGAGGGACAGGGCGTGAGAGAGAGAGAGAGGGACAGGGCGTGAGAGATAGAGGCAGACAGGGCGTGAGAGAGAGAGAGAGAGGGACAGTGCGTGAGAGGGAGAGAGACAGGCCGTGAGAGAGAGCGAGGGACAGGGCGTGAGAGCGAGAGAGGGACAGAGCGTGAGAGTGAGAGAGGGACAGGGCGTGAGAGCGAGAGAGAGGGACAGTTCCTGAGAGAGAGAGGGACAGGGCGTGAGAGACAGAGAGAGGGACAGTTCCTGAGAGAGAGAGAGAGACAGAGCGTGAGAGAGAGAGGGACAGTGCGTGAGAGAGAGAGAGGGACAGGGCGTGAAAGAGAGAGAGAGAGGGACAGGGCGTGAAAGAGAGAGAGCGAGGGACAGGGCGTGAGAGAGAGAGAGAGTGACAGAGCGTGAGAGAGAGAGAGAGAGAGTGACAGAGCGTGAGAGAGAGAGAGAGTGACAGAGCGTGAGAGAGAGAGAGAGTGACAGAGCGTGAGAGAGAGAGAGTGACAGAGCGTGAGAGAGAGAGAGAGTGACAGAGCGTGAGAGAGAGAGAGAGTGACAGAGCGTGAGAGAGAGTGACAGAGCGTGAGAGAGAGTGACAGAGCGTGAGAGAGAGAGCGAGGGACAGAGCGTGAGAGAGAGAGATAGGGGGCAGGGCGTGAGAGAGAGAGATGGGGGGCAGGGCGTGAGAGAGAGAGAGTGAGGGACAGGGCGTGAGAGGGACAGAGCGTGAGAGAGAGAGAGAGGGAAAGTGCGTGAGGGAGAGAGAGAGGGACAGTGCGTGAGAGAGAGAGAGAAGGACAGGGCGTGAGAGCGAGAGAGGGTCAGGCCGTGAGAGCGAGAGAGAGAGTGGGAAAGAGCGTGAGAGCGAGAGAGAGGGACAGGGCGTGAGAGAGAGAGAGGGACAGGGCGTGAGAGCGAGAGAGGGTCAGGCCGTGAGAGCGAGAGAGAGAGTGGGAAAGAGCGTGAGAGCGAGAGAGAGGGACAGGGCGTGAGAGAGAGAGAGGGACAGGGCGTGAGAGAGAGAGAGGGACAGGGCGTGAGAGAGAGAGAGGGACAGGGCGTGAGAGAGAGAGAGGGACAGGGCGTGAGAGATAGAGGCGGACAGGGCGTGAGAGATAGAGGCAGACAGGGCGTGAGAGAGAGAGAGAGAGAGGGACAGTGCGTGAGAGGGAGAGAGACAGGCCGTGAGAGAGAGCGAGGGACAGAGCGTGAGAGCGAGAGAGGGACAGAGCGTGAGAGTGAGAGAGGGACAGGGCGTGAGAGCGAGAGAGAGGGTCAGTTCCTGAGAGAGAGAGGGACAGGGCGTGAGAGACAGAGAGAGGGACAGTTCCTGAGAGAGAGAGAGAGACAGAGCGTGAGAGAGAGAGGGACAGTGCGTGAGAGAGAGAGAGGGACAGGGCGTGAAAGAGAGAGAGAGAGGGACAGGGCGTGAAAGAGAGAGAGCGAGGGACAGGGCGTGAGAGAGAGAGAGAGTGACAGAGCATGAGAGAGAGAGAGAGAGTGACAGAGCGTGAGAGAGAGAGAGAGAGTGACAGAGCGTGAGAGAGAGAGAGAGTGACAGAGCGTGAGAGAGAGAGAGTGACAGAGCGTGAGAGAGAGAGAGAGTGACAGAGCGTGAGAGAGAGAGAGAGTGACAGAGCGTGAGAGAGAGTGACAGAGCGTGAGAGAGAGAGCGAGGGACAGAGCGTGAGAGAGAGAGATAGGGGGCAGGGCGTGAGAGAGAGAGATGGGGGGCAGGGCGTGAGAGAGAGAGAGAGAGGGACAGGGCGTGAGAGGGACAGAGCGTGAGAGAGAGAGAGAGGGAAAGTGCGTGAGAGAGAGAGAGAGGGACAGGGCGTGAGAGAGAGAGAGAGAGGGACAGGGCGTGAGAGAGAGAGGGACAGAGCGTTGGAGAGAGAGGGACAGTGCGTGAGAGAGAGAGAGGGACAGAGCGTGAGAGCGAGAGAGAGGGACAGGGCGTGAGAGAGAGAGAGGGACAGAGCGTGAGAGAGAGAGAGGGACAGGGAGTGAGAGAGAGAGAAAGGGACAGTGCGTGAGAGAGAGAGAGGGACAGAGCGTGAGAGCGAGAGAGAGGGACAGGGCGTGAGAGAGAGAGAGACGGACAGGGCGTGAGAGAGAGAGAGAGGGACAGTGCGTGAGAGGGAGCGAGACAGGGCGTGAGAGAGAGAGCGAGGGACAGAGCGTGAGAGAGAGAAAGGGACAGGGCGTGAGAGCGAGAGAGGGACAGGGCGTGAGAGCGAGAGAGGGACAGGGCGTGAGAGCGAGAGAGGGACGGCGTGAGAGCGAGAGAGAGGGACAGTTCCTGAGAGAGAGAGGGACAGGGCGTGAAAGAGAGAGAGCGAGGGACAGAGCGTGAGAGAGAGAGAGAGGGACAGTTCCTGAGAGAGAGGGAGAGACAGAGCGTGAGAGAGAGAGAGAGGGACAGGGCGTGAAAGAGAGAGAGCGAGGGACAGAGCGTGAGAGAGAGAGTGACAGAGCGTGAGAGAGAGAGAGAGAGTGACAGAGCGTGAGAGAGAGAGAGAGAGGGACAGAGCGTGAGAGAGAGAGAGAGGGCCAGTGCGTGAGAGAGAGATGGGGGACAGGGCGTGAGAGAGAGAGAGAGAGACAGAGCGTGAGAGAGAGAGAGAGAGAGGGACAGGGCGTGAGAGGGACAGAGCGTGAGAGAGAGAGAGAGGGACAGCGTGAGAGAAAGAGAGAGAGGGACAGGGCGTGAGAGAGAGAGGGACAGGGCGTGATAGAGAGACGGACAGAGCGTGAGAGAGAGAGAGAGGGGGACAGGGCGTGAGAGAGAGAGAGGGATAGAGCGTGAGAGACAGAGAGAGACAGGGTGTGAGAGAGAGACAGAGAGGGACAGGGCGTGAGAGAGAGAGAGGGACAGGGCGTGAGAGAGAGAGAGAGAGAGAGAGAGAGAGAGGGACAGGGCGTGAGAGAGAGAGAGGGACAGGGCGTGAGAGAGAGAGAGGGACAGGGCGTCAGAGAGAGAGAGGGACAGGGCGTGAGAGAGAGAGAGAGGGACAGGGCGTGAGAGAGAGAGAGGGACAGTGCGTGAGGGAGAGAGAGGGACAGAGCGTGAGAGCGAGAGAGAGGGACAGGGCATGAGAGAGAGAGAGGGACAGGGCGTGAGAGAGAGAGAGGGACAGGGCGTGAGAGAGAGAGAGGGACAGGGCGTGAGAGAGAGAGACGGACAGAGCGTGAGAGAGAGAGAGAGGGGGACAGGGCGTGAGAGAGAGAGAGAGGGATAGAGCGTGAGAGACAGAGAGAGACAGGGTGTGAGAGAGAGAGAGAGAGGGACAGGGCGTGAGAGAGAGAGAGGGACAGGGCGTGAGAGAGAGAGAGGGACAGGGCGTGAGAGAGAGAGAGAGAGAGAGGGACAGGGCGTGAGAGAGAGAGAGAGAGAGAGAGGGACAGGGCGTGAGAGAGAGAGAGAGAGGGACAGGGCGTGAGAGAGAGAGAGAGAGAGAGAGAGAGGGACAGGGCGTGAGAGAGAGAGAGGGACAGGGCGTGAGAGAGAGAGAGAGGGACAGGGCGTGAGAGAGAGGGACAGAGCGTGAGAGAGAGAGAGAGGGGCAGAGCGTGAGAGCGAGAGAGGGACAGTGAGTGAGAGAGAGAGAGAGGGACAGTGAGTGAGAGAGAGAGAGAGGGACAGTGAGTGAGAGAGAGAGAGGGACAGTGAGTGAGAGAGAGAGAGGGACAGTGCGTGAGGGAGAGAGAGGGACAGAGCGTGAGAGCGAGAGAGAGGGACAGGGCATGAGAGAGAGAGAGGGACAGGGCGTGAGAGAGAGAGAGGGACAGGGCGTGAGAGAGAGAGAGGGACAGGGCGTGAGAGAGAGAGAGGGACAGGGCGTGAGAGAGAGAGACGGACAGGGCATGAGAGAGAGAGAGAGGGACAGTGCGTGAGAGGGAGAGAGACAGGGCGTGAGAGAGAGCGAGGAACAGAGCGTGAGAGAGAGAGAGGGACAGAGCGTGAGAGCGAGGGAGGGACAGGGCGTGAGAGCGAGAGAGAGGGACAGTTCCTGAGAGAGAGAGGGACAGTTCCTGAGAGAGAGAGAGAGAGACAGAGCGTGAGAGAGAGAGAGAGGGACAGGGCGTGAAAGAGAGAGAGCGAGGGACAGGGCGTGAGAGAGAGAGAGAGTGACAGAGCGTGAGAGAGAGAGAGAGAAAGAGTGACAGAGCGTGAGAGAGAGAGAGAGAAAGAGTGACAGAGCGTGAGAGAGAGAGAGAGTGACAGAGCGTGAGAGAGAGTGACAGAGCGAGAGAGAGAGCGCGAGGGACAGAGCGTGAGAGAGAGAGATGGGGGGCAGGGCGTGAGAGAGAGAGAGAGAGAGGGACAGGGCGTGAGAGGGACAGAGCGTGAGAGAGAGAGAGAGGGACAGGGCGTGAGAGAGAGAGAGAGAGGGACAGGGCGCGTGAGAGAGAGAGAGAGAGAGAGGGACAGAGCGTGAGAGAGAGAGAGGAACAGAGCGTGAGAGAGAGAGAGGGACAGAGCGTGAGAGAGAGAGAGGGACAGAGCGTGAGAGAGAGAGAGGGACAGGGCGTGAGAGAGAGAGAGAGGGACAGTGCGTGAGAGAGAGAAGGACAGTGCGTGAGAGAGAGAGAGGGACAGAGCGTGAAAGCGAGAGAGAGGGACAGGGCGTGAGAGAGAGAGAGAGGGACAGGGCGTGAGAGAGAGAGAGACGGACAGGGCGTGAGAGAGAGAGAGACGGACAGTTCGTGAGAGGGAGCGAGACGGCGTGAGAGAGAGAGCGAGGGACAGAGCGTGAGAGAGAGAAAGGGACAGGGCGTGAGAGCGAGAGAGGGACAGGGCGTGAGAGCGAGAGAGAGGGACAGGGCGTGAAAGAGAGAGAGCGAGGGACAGAGCGTGAGAGAGAGAGCGAGGGACAGAGCGTGAGAGAGAGAGAGAGTGACAGAGCGTGAGAGAGAGAGAGAGTGACAGAGCGTGAGAGAGAGAGAGAGTGACAGAGCGTGAGAGAGAGAGAGGGACAGGGCGTGAAAGAGAGAGAGCGAGGGACAGAGCGTGAGAGAGAGAGTGACAGAGCGTGAGAGAGAGAGAGAGAGGGACAGAGCGTGAGAGAGAGAGAGAGGGCCAGTGCGTGAGAGAGAGATGGGGTCAGGGCGTGAGAGTGAGAGAGGGACAGGGCGTGAGAGAGAGAGAGGGACAGGGCGTGAGAGAGAGAGAGAGAGAGAGAGGGACAGGGCGTGAGAGAGAGAGAGAGAGAGAGAGGGACAGGGCGTGAGAGAGAGAGAGAGAGAGGGACAGGGTGTGAGAGAGAGAGAGGGACAGGGCGTGAGAGAGAGAGAGAGGGACAGGGCGTGAGAGAGAGGGACAGAGCGTGAGAGAGAGAGAGAGGGGCAGAGCGTGAGAGCGAGAGAGGGACAGGGCGTGAGAGAGAGAGAGAGGGACAGTGAGTGAGAGAGAGAGAGGGACAGTGAGTGAGAGAGAGAGAGGGACAGTGAGTGAGAGAGAGAGAGGGACAGTGCGTGAGGGAGAGAGAGGGACAGAGCGTGAGAGCGAGAGAGAGGGACAGGGCGTGAGAGAGAGAGAGGGACAGGGCGTGAGAGAGAGAGAGGGACAGGGCGTGAGAGAGAGAGAGGGACAGGGCGTGAGAGAGAGAGAGGGACAGGGCGTGAGAGAGAGAGAGAGGGACAGGGCGTGAGAGAGAGAGAGAGGGACAGTGCGTGAGAGGGAGAGAGACAGGGCGTGAGAGAGAGCGAGGAACAGAGCGTGAGAGCGAGAGAGGGACAGAGCGTGAGAGCGAGGGAGGGACAGGGCGTGAGAGCGAGAGAGAGGGACAGTTCCTGAGAGAGAGAGGGACAGTTCCTGAGAGAGAGAGAGAGACAGAGCGTGAGAGAGAGAGGGACAGGGCGTGAAAGAGAGAGAGCGAGGGACAGGGCATGAGAGAGAGAGAGAGTGACAGAGCGTGAGAGAGAGTGACAGAGCGAGAGAGAGAGCGCGAGGGACAGAGCGTGAGAGAGAGAGATGGGGGGCAGGGCGTGAGAGAGAGAGAGGGACAGGGCGTGAGAGGGACAGAGCGTGAGAGAGAGAGAGAGGGACAGGGCGTGAGAGAGAGAGAGAGAGGGACAGGGCGTGAGAGAGAGAGGGACAGAGCGTGAGAGAGAGAGAGGGACAGAGCGTGAGAGAGAGAGAGGGACAGAGCGTGAGAGAGAGAGAGGGACAGAGCGTGAGAGAGAGAGAGGGACAGAGCGTGAGAGAGAGAGAGAGACAGAGCGAGAGAGAGAGAGAGGAACAGAGCGTGAGAGAGAGAGAGGGACAGAGCGAGAGAAAGAGAGAGGGACATAGCGAGAGAGAAAGAGAGGGACAGAGCGTGAGAGAGAGAGAGAGAGACAGAGCGAGAGAAAGAGAGAGGGACAGAGCGAGAGAGAGAGAGAGGGACAGAGCGTGAGAGAGAGAGAGGGACAGGGCATGAGAGAGAGAGAGAGGGACAGAGCGTGAGAGAGAGAGAGGGACAGAGCGTGAGAGAGAGAGAGGGACAGAGCGTGAGAGAGAGAGAGGGACAGAGCGTGAGAGAGAGAGAGGGACAGAGCGTGAGAGAGAGAGAGGGACAGGGAGTGAGAGAGAGAGAGGGACAGTGCGTGAGAGAGAGAGGGACAGTGCGTGAGAGAGAGAGAGGGACAGAGCGTGAGAGCGAGAGAGAGGGACAGGGCGTGAGAGAGAGAGAGACGGACAGGGCGTGAGAGAGAGAGAGACGGACAGGGCGTGAGAGAGAGAGAGACGGACAGGGCGTGAGAGAGAGAGAGACGGACAGTTCGTGAGAGAGAGAGCGAGGGACAGAGCGTGAGAGAGAGAAAGGGACAGGGCGTGAGAGAGAGAAAGGGACAGGGCGTGAGAGCGAGAGAGGGACAGGGCGTGAGAGCGAGAGAGAGGGACAGTTCCTGAGAGAGAGAGGGACAGTTCCTGAGAGAGAGAGGGACAGGGCGTGAAAGAGAGAGAGCGAGGGACAGAGCGTGAGAGAGAGAGAGAGTGACAGAGCGTGAGAGAGAGAGAGAGTGACAGAGCGTGAGAGAGAGAGTGACAGAGCGTGAGAGAGAGAGAGAGAGTGACAGAGCGTGAGAGAGAGAGAGAGTGACAGAGCGTGAGAGAGAGAGTGGGACAGAGCGTGAGAGAGAGAGCGAGGGACAGAGCGTGAGAGAGAGAGCGAGGGACAGAGCGTGAGAGAGAGAGCGAGGGACAGAGCGTGAGAGAGAGAGCGAGGGACAGAGCGTGAGAGAGAGAGCGAGGGACAGAGCGTGAGAGAGAGAGAGAGGGACAGAGCGTGAGAGAGAGAGAGAGGGACAGAGCATGAGAGAGAGAGAGGGACAGGGCGTGAGAGAGAGAGGGACAGTGCGTGAGAGAGAGGGACAGAGCGTGAGAGCGAGAGAGAGGGACAGAGCGTGAGAGAGAGAGAGGGACAGGGCGTGAGAGCGAGAGAGGGACAGGGCGTGAGTGCGAGAGAGGGACAGGGCGTGAAAGCGAGAGAGAGGGTCAGTTCCTGAGAGAGAGAGGGACAGGGCGTGAGAGACAGAGAGAGAGACAGAGCGTGAGAGAGAGAGAGAGGGACAGGGCGTGAAAGAGAGAGAGCGAGGGACAGAGCGTGAGAGAGAGAGAGAGTGACAGAGCGTGAGAGAGAGAGAGAGTGACAGAGCGTGAGAGAGAGAGAGTGACAGAGCGTGAGAGAGAGAGAGAGTGACAGAGCGTGAGAGAGAGAGCGAGGGACAGAGCGTGAGAGAGAGATAGAGGGACAGAGCGTGAGAGAGAGAGAGAGAGAGGGACAGAGCGTGAGAGAGAGAGAGAGGGACAGTGCGTGAGAGAGAGAGAGGGACAGTGCGTGAGAGAGAGAGAGGGTAGTGCGTGAGAGAGAGAGAGGGACAGAGCGTGAGAGAGAGGGACAGGGCGTGAGAGAGAGAGAGGGACAGCGTGAGAGAGAGAGAGAGAGAGGGACAGGGCGTGAGAGAGAGAGAGAGAGAGGGACAGAGCATGAGAGAGAGAGAGAGAGGGACAGAGCGTGAGAGAGAGAGAGAGAGAGGGACAGGGCGTGAGAGAGAGAGAGAGAGGGACAGAGCGTGAGAGAGAGAGAGAGAGAGGGACAGAGCGTGAGAGAGAGAGAGAGGGACAGAGCGTGAGAGAGAGAGAGAGGGACAGAGCGTGAGAGAGAGAGAGAGGGACAGAGCGTGAGAGAGAGAGAGGGACAGAGCGTGAGAGAGAGAGGGACAGAGCGTGAGAGAGAGAGGGGGACAGGGCGTGAGAGAGAGAGAGAGGGACAGTGCGTGAGAGAGAGAGGGACAGTGAGTGAGAGAGAGAGAGGGGGACAGAGCGTGAGAGAGAGAGAGGGACAGTGCGTGAGAGAGAGAGAGAGGGACAGTGTTTGAGAGAGAGAGAGAGAGAGGGACAGTGCGTGAGAGAGAGAGAGGGACAGGGCGTGAGAGTGAGAGAGGGAGAGAGACAGGGCATGAGAGAGAGAGAGAGGCAGGGCGTGAGAGAGAGAGAGGGACAGAGCATGAGAGAGAGAGAGGGACAGAGTATGAGAGAGAGAGGGACAGGGCGTGAGAGAGAGAGGGACAGGGCGTGAGAGAGAGAGAGAGAGGGACAGGGCGTGAGAGAGAGAGAGTGAGGGACAGGGCGTGAGAGTGAGAGAGAGAGAGACAGGGCGTGAGAGAGAGAGAGGGACAGGGCGTGAGAGAGAGAGAGAGGGACAGGGCGTGAGAGTGAGAGAGAGGGACAGGGCGTGAGAGTGAGAGAGAGAGAGACAGGGCGTGAGAGAGAGAGAGTGACAGGGCGTGAGAGAGAGAGAGGGACAGGGCGTGAGAGCGAGAGAGGGTCAGGCCGTGAGAGCGAGAGAGAGAGGGAAAGAGCGTGAGAGAGAGGGACAGAGTGTGAGAGAGAGAGGGACAGTGCCTGAGAGAGAGAGAGAGGGACAGTGCGTGAGAGAGAGAGAGAGGGACAGTGCCTGAGAGAGAGAGAGAGGGACAGGGCGTGTGAGAGAGAGAGAGAGACAGAGCGTGAGAGAGAGAGAGACAGAGCGTGAGAGAGAGAGGGACAGAGCATGAGAGAGAGGGACAGGGCGTGAAAGAGAGAGAGGGACAGTTCCTGAGAGAGAGAAGGACCGGGCGTGAGAGAGAGAGAGAGAGGGACAGTTCCTGAGAGAGAGAAGGACCGGGCGTGAGAGAGAGAGAGAGGGATAGGGCGTGAGAGAGAGAGGGACAGAGCGTGAGAGAGAGAGAGAGGGACAGGGCGTGAGAGAGAGAGAGGGACAGGGCGTGAGAGAGAGAGAGAGGGACAGGGCGTGAGAGAGAGAGAGAGGGACAGGGCGTGAGAGAGAGAGAGAGGGACAGGGCGTGAGAGAGAGAGAGAGGGACAGAGCGTGAGAGAGAGAGAGAGGGACAGTGCCTGAGAGAGAGAGAGAGGGACAGTGCCTGAGAGAGAGAGAGAGGGACAGGGCGTGTGAGAGAGAGAGAGACAGAGCGTGAGAGAGAGAGAGACAGAGCGTGAGAGAGAGGGACAGAGCATGAGAGAGAGGGACAGGGCGTGAGAGAGAGGGACAGGGCATGAGAGAGAGAGAGAGGGACAGGGCGTGAGAGAGAGAGAGAGAGACAGGGCGTGAGAGAGAGAGAGAGGGACAGTGCGTGAGAGAGAGAGAGAGGGACACAGCGTGAGAGCGAGAGAGGGACAGAGCTTGAGAGCGAGAGTGGGACAGGGCGTGAGAGAGAGAGAGAGAGAGACAGGGCGTGAGAGCGAGAGGGGTACAGGGCGTGAGAGAGAGAGAGAGGGGCAGTGCGTGAGAGAGAGAGGGGCAGTGCGTGAGAGAGAGAGGGGCAGTGCGTGAGAGAGAGAGGGGCAGTGCGTGAGAGAGAGAGGGGCAGTGCGTGAGAGAGAGAGGGGCAGTGCGTGAGAGAGAGAGAGAGGGACAGTGCGTGAGAGAGAGAGAGAGGGACAGAGCGAGAGAGAGAGAGAGGGACAGAGCGAGAGAGAGAGAGAGAGAGGCAGTGCGTGAGAGAGAGAGAGAGTGACAGGGCGTGAGACAGAGAGGGACAGTGCGTGAGAGAGAGAGAGAGAGAGGGACAGTGCGTGAGAGAGAGAGAGAGAGAGGGACAGAGCGAGAGAGAGAGAGAGGGGCAGTGCGTGAGAGAGAGAGAGAGGGACAGGGCGTGAGAGAGAGAGGGACAGAGCGACAGAGAGAGAGAGGGGCAGTGCGTGAGAGAGAGAGAGAGGGACAGGGCGTGAGAGAGAAATGGACAGTGCGTGAGAGAGAGAGAGAGAGGGACAGTGCGTGAGAGAGAGAGAGAGGGACAGAGCGAGAGACAGAGAGAGGGGCAGTGCGTGAGAGAGAGAGAGAGGGACAGGGCGTGAGAGAGAGAGGGACAGGGCGTGAGAGAGAGAGGGACAGGGCGTGAGAGAGAGAGGGACAGTGCGTGAGAGAGAGAGGGACAGGGCGTGAGAGAGAGAGGGACAGGGCGTGAGAGAGAGAGAGAGGGACAGTGCGTGAGAGAGAGAGGGGCAGGGCGTGAGAGAGAGAGGGGCAGGGCGTGAGAGAGAGAGGGACAGGGCGTGAGAGAGAGAGGGACAGGGCGTGAGAGAGAGAGGGACAGGGCGTGAGAGAGAGAGGGACAGGGCGTGAGAGAGAGAGGGACAGGGCGTGAGAGAGAGAGGGACAGGGCGTGAGAGAGAGAGGGACAGGGCGTGAGAGAGAGAGGGACAGGGCGTGAGAGAGAGAGGGACAGGGCGTGAGAGAGAGAGGGACAGGGCGTGAGAGAGAGAGGGACAGGGCGTGAGAGAGAGAGGGACAGGGCGTGAGAGAGAGAGGGACAGGGCGTGAGAGAGAGAGGGACAGGGCGTGAGAGAGAGAGGGACAGGGCGTGAGAGCGAGAGAGGTACAGAGCGTGAGAGCGAGAGGGGGATAGGGCGTGAGAGCGAGAGAGAGAGGGACAGTTCCTGAGAGAGAGAAGGACCGGGCGTGAGAGAGAGAGAGGGACAGTTCCTGAGAGAGAGAGAGGGACAGTTCCTGAGAGAGAGAGAGGGACAGTGCGTGAGAGAGAGAGAGGGACAGTTCCTGAGAGAGAGAGGGACAGTGCGTGAGAGAGAGAGAGAGAGACAAGGCATGAGAGAGAGAGAGAGGGACAGTGCGTGAGAGAGAGAGAGAGAGACAGGGCATGAGAGAGAGAGAGAGGGACAGTGCGTGAGAGAGAGAGAGAGGGACAGTGCGTGAGAGAGAGAGAGAGAGGGACAGTGCGTGAGAGAGAGAGAGAGAGGGACAGTGCGTGAGAGAGAGAGAGAGAGGGACAGTGCGTGAGAGAGAGAGAGAGAGGGACAGTGCGTGAGAGAGAGAGAGAGAGGGTCAGGGCGGCAGTTCGAGAGAGGGTCAGGCCGTGAGAGCGAGAGAGAGAGAGGGACAGAGCGTGAGAGAGAGAGGGACAGAGCGTGAGAGAGAGAGGGACAGAGTGTGAGAGAGAGAGGGACAGAGTGTGAGAGAGAGAGGGACAGAGTGTGAGAGAGGGACAGAGTGTGAGAGAGAGAGGGACAGAGTGTGAGAGAGAGAGGGACAGAGTGTGAGAGAGAGAGGGACAGAGTGTGAGAGAGAGAGGGACAGAGTGTGAGAGAGAGAGGGACAGAGCGTGAGAGAGAGAGGGACAGAGCGTGAGAGAGAGAGGGACAGAGTGTGAGAGAGAGAGGGACAGAGTGTGAGAGAGAGAGGGACAGAGTGTGAGAGAGAGAGGGAAAGTGCGTGAGAGAGAGAGGGACAAGGCGTGAGAGAGAGAGAGAGAGAGGGACAGAGCGTGAGAGAGAGAGGGACATGCGTGAGAGAGAGAGAGAGGGACAGAGCGTGAGAGAGAGAGAGAGGGACAGTGATGAGAGAGAGAGGGACAGTGATGAGAGAGAGAGGGACAGTGATGAGAGAGAGAGGGACAGTGCGAGAGAGAGAGAGAGAGTGACAGGGCGTGAGACAGAGAGGGACAGTGCGTGAGAGAGGGAGAGAGAGGGACAGTGCGTGAGAGAGAGAGAGAGGGACAGTGAGCGAGAGAGAGAGAGAGGGGCAGTGCGTGAGAGAGAGAGAGAGTGACAGGGCGTGAGACAGAGAGGGACAGTGCGTGAGAGAGAGAGAGAGAGGGACAGTGCGTGAGAGAGAGAGAGAGGGACAGTGAGCGAGAGAGAGAGAGGGGCAGTGCGTGAGAGAGAGAGAGAGGGACAGGGCGTGAGAGAGAGAGGGACAGAGCGACAGAGAGAGAGAGGGGCAGTGCGTGAGAGAGAGAGAGAGGGACAGGGCGTGAGAGAGAAATGGACAGTGCGTGAGAGAGAGAGAGAGAGGGACAGTGCGTGAGAGAGAGAGAGAGGGACAGAGCGAGAGAGAGAGAGAGGGGCAGTGCGTGAGAGAGAGAGAGAGGGACAGGGCGTGAGAGAGAGAGGGACAGGGCGTGAGAGAGAGAGGGACAGTGCGTGAGAGCGAGAGGGACAGGGCGTGAGAGAGAGAGTGACAGAGCGTGAGAGAGAGAGGGACAGTGCGTGAGAGCGAGAGGGACAGGGCGTGAGAGAGAGAGGGACAGGGCGTGAGAGAGAGAGGGACAGGGCGTGAGAGAGAGAGGGACAGGGCGTGAGAGAGAGAGGGACAGGGCGTGAGAGAGAGAGAGAGGGACAGTGCGTGAGAGAGAGAGAGAGGGACAGAGCGAGAGAGAGAGAGGGGCAGTGCGTGAGAGAGAGAGAGAGGGACAGGGCGTGAGAGAGAGAGGGACAGGGCGTGAGAGAGAGAGGGACAGGGCGTGAGAGAGAGAGGGACAGGGCGTGAGAGAGAGAGGGACAGGGCGTGCGAGAGAGAGGGACAGGGCGTGAGAGAGAGAGGGACAGGGCGTGAGAGAGAGAGGGACAGGGCGTGAGAGAGAGAGGGACAGGGCGTGAGAGAGAGAGGGACAGGGCGTGAGAGAGAGAGGGACAGGGCGTGAGAGAGAGAGGGACAGGGCGTGAGAGAGAGAGGGACAGGGCGTGAGAGAGAGAGGGACAGGGCGTGAGAGAGAGAGGGACAGGGCGTGAGAGAGAGAGGGACAGGGCGTGAGAGAGAGAGGGACAGGGCGTGAGAGAGAGAGGGACAGGGCGTGAGAGAGAGAGGGACAGGGCGTGAGAGAGAGAGGACAGGGCGTGAGAGAGAGAGGGACAGGGCGTGAGAGAGAGAGGGACAGGGCGTGAGAGAGAGAGGGACAGGGCGTGAGAGAGAGAGGGACAGGGCGTGAGAGAGAGAGGGACAGTGCGTGAGAGAGAGAGGGACAGTGCGTGAGAGAGAGAGGGACAGGGCGTGAGAGAGAGAGGGACAGGGCGTGAGAGAGAGAGGGACAGGGCGTGAGAGAGAGAGGGACAGGGCGTGAGAGAGAGAGGGACAGGGCGTGAGAGAGAGAGGGACAGTGCGTGAGAGAGAGAGGGACAGTGCGTGAGAGCGAGAGGGGGACAGAGCGTGAGAGCGAGAGAGGTACAGAGCGTGAGAGCGAGAGGGGGATAGGGCGTGAGAGCAAGAGAGAGAGGGACAGTTCCTGAGAGAGAGGAGGACCGGGCGTGAGAGAGAGAGAGGGACAGTTCCTGAGAGAGAGAGAGGGACAGGGCGTGAGAGAGAGAGAGGGACAGGGCGTGAGAGAGAGAGAGGGACAGTGCGTGAGAGAGAGAGAGGGACAGTTCCTGAGAGAGAGAGGGACAGTGCGTGAGAGAGAGAGAGAGAGACAGGGCATGAGAGAGAGAGAGAGGGACAGTGCGTGAGAGAGAGAGAGAGGGACAGTGCGTGAGAGAGAGAGAGAGGGACAGTGCGTGAGAGAGAGAGAGGGACAGTGCGTGAGAGAGAGAGAGAGAGGGACAGTGCGTGAGAGAGAGAGAGAGAGGGTCAGGGCGGCAGTTCGAGAGAGGGTCAGGCCGTGAGAGCGAGAGAGAGAGAGGGACAGAGCGTGAGAGAGAGAGGGACAGAGCGTGAGAGAGAGAGGGACAGAGCGTGAGAGAGAGAGGGACAGAGTGTGAGAGAGAGAGGGACAGAGTGTGAGAGAGAGAGGGACAGAGTGTGAGAGAGAGAGGGACAGAGTGTGAGAGAGAGAGGGACAGAGTGTGAGAGAGAGAGGGAAAGTGCGTGAGAGAGAGAGGGACAAGGCGTGAGAGAGAGAGAGAGAGAGAGAGGGACAGAGCGTGAGAGAGAGAGGGACATGCGTGAGAGAGAGAGAGAGGGACAGAGCGTGAGAGAGAGAGAGAGGGACAGTGATGAGAGAGAGAGGGACAGTGCGTGGGAGAGCGAGAGAGAGGGACAGTGATGAGAGCGAGAGAGAGGGACAGTGATGAGAGCGAGAGAGAGGGACAGTGATGAGAGCGAGAGAGAGGGACAGTGATGAGAGCGAGAGAGAGGGACAGGGCGTGAGAGAGAGGGACAGGGCGTGAGAGAGATGGACAGGGCGTGAGAGAGAGGGACAGGGCGTGAGAGAGAGGGACAGGGCGTGAGAGAGAGGGACAGGGCGTGAGAGAGAGGGACAGGGCGTGAGAGGGAGAGAGAGGGACAGAGCGTGAGAGAGAGAGAGAGGGACAGGGCGTGTGAGAGAGAGAGAGAGAGAGACAGAGCATGAGAGAGAGAGAGACAGAGCGTGAGAGAGAGAGGGACAGAGCATGAGAGAGCGGGACAGGGCGTGAGAGAGAGGGACAGGGCGTGAGAGAGAGAGAGAGAGGGACAGAGCGTGAGAGAGAGAGAGAGGGACAGAGCGTGAGAGAGAGAGAGAGAGGGACACAGCGTGAGTGCGAGAGAGGGACACAGCGTGAGAGCGAGAGAGGGACAGAGCGTGAGAGCGAGAGGGGGACAGGGCGTGAGAGCGAGAGAGAGGGACAGTTCCTGAGAGAGAGAAGGACCGGGCGTGAGAGAGAGAGAGAGGGACAGAGCGTGAGAGAGAGAGAGAGGGACAGGGCGTGAGAGAGAGGGAGAGGGACAGGGTGTGAGAGAGAGAGAGAGAGGGACAGAGCGTGAGAGAGAGAGAGAGGGACAGAGCGTGAGAGAGAGAGGGACAGGGCGTGTGAGAGAGAGAGAGAGAGAGAGACAGAGCGTGAGAGAGACAGGGACAGAGCATGAGAGAGAGGGACAGGGCGTGAGAGAGAGAGGGACAGGGCGTGAGAGAGAGAGAGAGGGACAGAGCGTGAGAGAGAGAGAGAGGGACAGAGCGTGAGAGAGAGAGAGAGGGACAGAGCGTGAGAGAGAGAGAGAGGGACAGAGCATGAGAGAGAGGGACAGGGCGTGAGAGAGAGGGACAGGGCGTGAGAGAGAGAGAGAGGGACAGAGCGTGAGAGAGAGAGAGAGAGACAGAGCGTGAGAGAGAGAGAGAGAGGGACACAGCGTGAGAGCGAGAGAGGGACACAGCGTGAGAGAGAGAGAGGGACAGAGCGTGAGAGCGAGAGGGGGACAGTGCGTGAGAGAGAGAGAGGGGGGCAGTGCGTGAGAGAGAGAGAGAGGGGCAGTGCGTGAGAGAGAGAGAGAGGGGCAGTGCGTGAGAGAGAGAGAGAGGGGCAGTGCGTGAGAGAGAGAGAGAGGGGCATTGCGTGAGAGAGAGAGAGATGGGCAGTGCGTGAGAGAGAGAGAGAGGGGCAGTGCGTGAGAGAGAGAGAGAGGGGCAGTGCGTGAGAGAGAGAGAGAGGGACAGTGCGTGAGAGAGAGAGGGACAGTGCGTGAGAGAGAGAGGGACAGTGCGTGAGAGAGAGAGGGACAGTGCGTGAGAGAGAGAGGGACAGTGCGTGAGAGAGAGAGGGACAGTGCGTGAGAGAGAGAGGGACAGTGCGTGAGAGAGAGAGGGACAGTGCGTGAGAGAGAGAGAGGGGCAGTGCGTGAGAGAGAGAGAGAGGGGCAGTGCGTGAGAGAGAGAGAGAGGGACAGTGCGTGAGAGAGAGAGGGACAGTGCGTGAGAGAGAGAGGGACAGTGCGTGAGAGAGAGAGGGACAGTGCGTGAGAGAGAGTGGGACAGTGCGTGAGAGAGAGAGGGACAGTGCGTGAGAGAGAGAGGGACAGTGCGTGAGAGAGAGAGGGACAGTGCGTGAGAGAGAGAGGGACAGTGCGTGAGAGAGAGAGGGACAGTGCGTGAGAGAGAGAGGGACAGTGCGTGAGAGAGAGAGGGACAGTGCGTGAGAGAGAGAGAGGGACAGTGCGTGAGAGAGAGAGAGGGACAGTGCGTGAGAGAGAGAGAGGGACAGTGCGTGAGAGAGAGAGGGACAGTGCGTGAGAGAGAGAGAGGGACAGTGCGTGAGAGAGAGAGAGGGACAGTGCGTGAGAGAGAGAGAGGGACAGTGCGTGAGAGAGAGAGAGGGACAGTGCGTGAGAGAGAGAGAGGGACAGTGCGTGAGAGAGAGAGAGGGACAGTGCGTGAGAGAGAGAGAGGGACAGTGCGTGAGAGAGAGAGAGGGACAGTGCGTGAGAGAGAGAGAGGGACAGTGCGTGAGAGAGAGAGAGGGACAGTGCGTGAGAGAGAGAGAGGGACAGTGCGTGAGAGAGAGAGAGGGACAGTGCGTGAGAGAGAGAGAGGGACAGTGCGTGAGAGAGAGAGAGGGACAGTGCGTGAGAGAGAGAGAGGGACAGTGCGTGAGAGAGAGAGAGGGACAGTGCGTGAGAGAGAGAGAGGGACAGTGCGTGAGAGAGAGGGACAGTGCGTGAGAGAGAGAGAGGGACAGTGCGTGAGAGAGAGAGAGAGAGGGACAGGGCATGAGAGCGAGAGAGAGAGAGACAGGGCGTGAGAGAGAGAGAGGGACAGGGCGTGAGAGAGAGAGAGGGACAGGGCGTGAGAGAGAGAGAGAGGGACAGGGCGTGAGAGCGAGAGAGGGTCAGGCCGTGAGAGCGAGAGAGAGAGGGAAAGAGCGTGAGAGAGAGGGACAGTGCCTGAGAGAGAGAGAGAGGGACAGGGCGTGTGAGAGAGAGAGAGAGAGAGACAGAGCGTGAGAGAGAGAGAGACAGAGCGTGAGAGAGAGAGAGACAGAGCGTGAGAGAGAGAGAGACAGAGCGTGAGAGAGAGAGAGACAGAGCGTGAGAGAGAGAGGGACAGAGCGTGAGAGAGAGAGGGACAGAGCGTGAGAGAGAGAGGGACAGAGCGTGAGAGAGAGAGGGACAGAGCATGAGAGAGAGGGACAGGGCGTGAGAGAGAGGGACAGGGCGTGAGAGAGAGGGACAGGGCGTGAGAGAGAGAGAGAGAGGGACAGTGCGTGAGAGAGAGAGAGAGGGACACAGCGTGAGAACGAGAGAGGGACAGAGCGTGAGAACGAGAGGGGGACAGGGCGTGAGAGCGAGAGAGAGGGACAGTTCCTGAGAGAGAGAAGGACCGGGCATGAGAGAGAGAGGGACAGTTCCTGAGAGAGGGACAGGGCGTGAGAGAGAGAGAGAGGGACAGGGCGTGAGAGAGAGAGAGAGAGGGACAGGGCGTGAGAGAGAGAGAGAGAGGGACAGGGCGTGAGAGAGAGAGAGAGAGGGACAGAGCATGAGAGAGAGAGAGAGGGACAGAGCGTGAGAGAGAGAGAGAGGGACAGGGCGTGTGAGAGAGAGAGAGAGAGAGAGACAGAGCGTGAGAGCGAGAGAGGGACAGAGCGTGAGAGCGAGAGAGGTACAGAGCGTGAGAGCGAGAGGGGGACAGGGCGTGAGAGAGAGAGAGAGGGACAGTTCCTGAGAGAGAGAGAGGGACAGTTCCTGAGAGAGAGGGACAGTGCGTGAGAGAGAGAGAGAGGGACAGTGAGTGAGAGAGAGAGAGAGAGGGACAGTGCGTGAGAGAGGGAGAGAGAGAGGGACAGTGCGTGAGAGAGAGGGAGAGAGAGAGGGACAGTGCGTGAGAGAGAGAGAGAGAGAGGGACAGTGCGTGAGAGAGAGAGAGAGAGAGGGACAGTGCGTGAGAGAGAGAGAGAGGGACAGTGCGTGTGAGAGAGAGAGAGAGAGGGTCAGGGCGGCAGTTCGAGAGAGGGTCAGGCCGTGAGAGAGAGAGGGACAGAGCATGAGAGAGAGAGGGACAGAGCGTGAGAGAGAGAGGGACAGAGCGTGAGAGAGAGAGGGACAGAGCGTGAGAGAGAGAGGGACAGAGCGTGAGAGAGAGAGGGACAGAGCGTGAGAGAGAGAGGGACAGAGCGTGAGAGAGAGAGGGACAGAGCGTGAGAGAGAGAGGGACAGAGCGTGAGAGAGAGAGGGACAGAGCGTGAGAGAGAGAGAGGGACAGAGTGAGAGAGAGAGAGGGACAGAGTGAGAGAGAGAGAGGGACAGAGTGAGAGAGAGAGAGGGACAGAGTGTGAGAGAGAGAGGGAAAGTGCGTGAGAGAGAGAGAGGGACAAGGCGTGAGAGAGAGAGAGAGAGGGACAGAGCGTGAGAGAGAGAGGGGACAGTGCGTGAGAGAGAGAGAGAGGGACAGTGCGTGAGAGAGAGAGGGACAGTGATGAGAGAGAGAGGGACAGTGCGTGAGAGAGAGGGGGACAGTGCGTGAGAGAGAGGGACAGAGCGTGAGAGAGAGGGACAGGGCGTGAGAGAGAGAGGGACAGGGCGTGAGAGAGAGAGGGACAGGGCGTGAGAGAGAGGGACAGGGCGTGAGAGAGAGGGACAGGGCGTGAGAGAGAGAGAGAGGGACAGTGCCTGAGAGAGAGAGAGAGGGACAGGGCGTGTGAGAGAGAGAGAGAGAGACAGAGCGAGAGAGAGAGAGGGACAGAGCATGAGAGAGAGGGACAGGGCGTGAGAGAGAGAGAGAGGGACAGGGCGTGAGAGAGAGAGAGAGGGACAGGGCGTGTGAGAGAGAGAGAGAGAGACAGAGCGTGAGAGAGAGAGAGAGGGACAAGGGCGTGAGAGAGAGAGAGGGGGACGGTGCGTGAGAGAGAGAGAGAGGGACAGTGCGTGAGAGAGAGAGAGAGGGACTGCGTGAGAGAGAGAGACAGGGACAGGGTGTGAAAGAGAGAGAGAGAGACAGAGCGAGAGAGAGAGAGGGACAGTGCGTGAGAGAGAGAGAGAGGGACAGTTGCGTGAGAGAGAGAGAGAGGGACAGTGCGTGAGAGAGAGAGACAGGGACAGGGTGTGAAAGAGAGAGAGAGAGACAGAGCGAGAGAGAGAGAGGGACAGTGCGTGAGAGAGAGAGAGGACAGTGCGTGAGAGAGGAGAGGGACAAGGCGTGAGAGTGTGAGAGAGAGAGAGACAGAGCGTGTGAGAGAGAGAGAGACAGAGCGTGAGAGAGAGAGAGACAGAGCGTGAGAGAGAGAGGGACAGTGCGTGAGAGAGAGAGAGAGAGGGACAGTGCGTGAGAGAGAGAGAGAGGGACAGTGCGTGAGAGAGAGAGAGAGGGACAGTGCGTGAGAGAGAGAGAGAGGGACAGAGCGTGAGAGAGAGAGAGAGGGACAGTGCATGAGAGAGAGAGACAGGGACAGGGTGTGAAAGAGAGAGAGAGAGACAGAGCGAGAGAGAGAGAGGGACAGTGCGTGAGAGAGAGAGAGAGGGACAGTGCGTGAGAGAGAGAGAGAGGGACAGGGCATGAGAGAGAGGGACAGAGCGTGAGAGAGAGAGGGACAGAGCGTGAGAGAGAGAGGGACAGAGCGTGAGAGAGAGAGAGACAGAGCGTGAGAGAGAGAGGGACAGAGCGTGAGAGAGAGAGGGACAGAGCATGAGAGAGAGGGACAGGGCGTGAGAGAGAGGGACAGGGCGTGAGAGAGAGGGACAGGGCGTGAGAGAGAGAGAGAGAGGGACAGGGCGTGAGAGAGAGAGAGAGAGGGACAGTGCGTGAGAGAGAGAGAGAGGGACACAGCGTGAGAACGAGAGAGGGACAGAGCGTGAGAACGAGAGGGGGACAGGGCGTGAGAGCGAGAGAGAGGGACAGTTCCTGAGAGAGAGAAGGACCGGGCATGAGAGAGAGAGGGACAGTTCCTGAGAGAGGGACAGGGCGTGAGAGAGAGAGAGAGGGACAGGGCGTGAGAGAGAGAGAGAGAGGGACAGGGCGTGAGAGAGAGAGAGAGAGGGACAGGGCATGAGAGAGAGAGAGAGAGGGACAGAGCATGAGAGAGAGAGAGAGGGACAGAGCGTGAGAGAGAGAGAGAGGGACAGGGCGTGTGAGAGAGAGAGAGAGAGAGAGACAGAGCGTGAGAGCGAGAGAGGGACAGAGCGTGAGAGCGAGAGAGGTACAGAGCGTGAGAGCGAGAGGGGGACAGGGCGTGAGAGAGAGAGAGAGGGACAGTTCCTGAGAGAGAGAGAGGGACAGTTCCTGAGAGAGAGGGACAGTGCGTGAGAGAGAGAGAGAGGGACAGTGCGTGAGAGAGAGAGAGAGAGGGACAGTGCGTGAGAGAGGGAGAGAGAGAGGGACAGTGCGTGAGAGAGAGGGAGAGAGAGAGGGACAGTGCGTGAGAGAGAGAGAGAGAGAGGGACAGTGCGTGAGAGAGAGAGAGAGAGAGGGACAGTGCGTGAGAGAGAGAGAGAGGGACAGTGCGTGTGAGAGAGAGAGAGAGAGGGTCAGGGCGGCAGTTCGAGAGAGGGTCAGGCCGTGAGAGAGAGAGGGACAGAGCATGAGAGAGAGAGGGACAGAGCGTGAGAGAGAGAGGGACAGAGCGTGAGAGAGAGAGGGACAGAGCGTGAGAGAGAGAGGGACAGAGCGTGAGAGAGAGAGGGACAGAGCGTGAGAGAGAGAGGGGACAGGGCGTGAGAGAGAGAGGGACAGAGCGTGAGAGAGAGAGGGACAGAGCGTGAGAGAGAGAGGGACAGAGCGTGAGAGAGAGAGAGGGACAGAGTGAGAGAGAGAGAGGGACAGAGTGAGAGAGAGAGAGGGACAGAGTGAGAGAGAGAGAGGGACAGAGTGTGAGAGAGAGAGGGAAAGTGCGTGAGAGAGAGAGAGGGACAAGGCGTGAGAGAGAGAGAGAGAGGGACAGAGCGTGAGAGAGAGAGGGACAGTGCGTGAGAGAGAGAGAGAGGGACAGTGCGTGAGAGAGAGAGGGACAGTGATGAGAGAGAGAGGGACAGTGCGTGAGAGAGAGGGGGACAGTGCGTGAGAGAGAGGGACAGAGCGTGAGAGAGAGGGACAGGGCGTGAGAGAGAGGGACAGGGCGTGAGAGAGAGAGGGACAGGGCGTGAGAGAGAGGGACAGGGCGTGAGAGAGAGGGACAGGGCGTGAGAGAGAGAGAGAGGGACAGTGCCTGAGAGAGAGAGAGAGGGACAGGGCGTGTGAGAGAGAGAGAGAGAGACAGAGCGTGAGAGAGAGAGGAACAGAGCATGAGAGAGAGGGACAGGGCGTGAGAGAGAGAGAGAGGGACAGGGCGTGAGAGAGAGAGAGAGGGACAGGGCGTGTGAGAGAGAGAGAGAGAGACAGAGCGTGAGAGAGAGAGAGAGGGACAGGGCGTGAGAGAGAGAGAGGGGGACGGTGCGTGAGAGAGAGAGAGAGGGACAGTGCGTGAGAGAGAGAGAGAGGGACTGCGTGAGAGAGAGAGACAGGGACAGGGTGTGAAAGAGAGAGAGAGAGACAGAGCGAGAGAGAGAGAGGGACAGTGCGTGAGAGAGAGAGAGAGGGACAGTGCGTGAGAGAGAGAGAGAGGGACAGTGCGTGAGAGAGAGAGACAGGGACAGGGTGTGAAAGAGAGAGAGAGAGACAGAGCGAGAGAGAGAGAGGGACAGTGCGTGAGAGAGAGAGAGGGACAGTGCGTGAGAGAGGGAGAGGGACAAGGCGTGAGAGAGTGAGAGAGAGAGAGTCAGAGCGCGAGAGAGAGGGACAGAGCGTGAGAGAGAGAGAGGGACAGAGCGTGAGAGAGAGAGGGACAGTGCGTGAGAGAGAGAGAGAGGGACAGTGCGTGAGAGAGAGAGAGAGGGACAGTGCGTGAGAGAGAGAGAGAGGGACAGTGCGTGAGAGAGAGAGAGAGGGACAGTGCGTGAGAGAGAGAGAGAGGGACAGTGCATGAGAGAGAGAGACAGGGACAGGGTGTGAAAGAGAGAGAGAGAGACAGAGCGAGAGAGAGAGAGGGACAGTGCGTGAGAGAGAGAGAGAGGGACAGTGCGTGAGAGAGAGAGAGAGGGACAGGGCATGAGAGAGAGGGACAGAGCGTGAGAGAGAGAGGGACAGAGCGTGAGAGAGAGAGGGACAGAGCGTGAGAGAGAGAGGGACAGAGCGTGAGAGAGAGAGGGACAGAGCGTGAGAGAGAGGGACAGGGCGTGAGAGAGAGGGACAGGGCGTGAGAGAGAGGGACAGGGCGTGAGAGAGAGAGAGAGAGGGACAGTGCGTGAGAGAGAGAGAGAGGGACACAGCGTGAGAACGAGAGAGGGACAGAGCGTGAGAACGAGAGGGGGACAGGGCGTGAGAGCGAGAGAGAGGGACAGTTCCTGAGAGAGAGAAGGACCGGGCATGAGAGAGAGAGGGACAGTTCCTGAGAGAGGGACAGGGCGTGAGAGAGAGAGAGAGGGACAGGGCGTGAGAGAGAGAGAGAGAGGGACAGGGCGTGAGAGAGAGAGAGAGAGGGACAGAGCATGAGAGAGAGAGAGAGGGACAGAGCGTGAGAGAGAGAGAGAGGGACAGGGCGTGTGAGAGAGAGAGAGAGAGAGACAGAGCGTGAGAGCGAGAGAGGGACAGAGCGTGAGAGCGAGAGAGGTACAGAGCGTGAGAGCGAGAGGGGGACAGGGCGTGAGAGAGAGAGAGAGGGACAGTTCCTGAGAGAGAGAGAGGGACAGTTCCTGAGAGAGAGGGACAGTGCGTGAGAGAGAGAGAGAGGGACAGTGCGTGAGAGAGAGAGAGAGAGGGACAGTGCGTGAGAGAGAGAGAGAGAGGGACAGTGCGTGAGAGAGAGAGAGAGAGAGGGACAGTGCGTGAGAGAGAGAGAGAGGGACAGTGCGTGAGAGAGAGAGAGAGAGGGACAGTGCGTGAGAGAGAGAGAGAGAGAGGGACAGTGCGTGAGAGAGAGAGAGAGAGAGAGGGACAGTGCGTGAGAGAGAGAGAGAGAGGGACAGTGCGTGAGAGAGAGAGAGAGGGACAGTGCGTGAGAGAGAGAGAGAGAGGGACAGTGCGTGAGAGAGAGAGAGAGGGACAGTGCGTGAGAGAGAGAGAGAGAGGGACAGTGCGTGAGAGAGAGAGAGAGAGAGGGACAGTGCGTGAGAGAGAGAGAGAGAGGGACAGTGCGTGAGAGAGAGAGAGAGGGACAGTGCGTGAGAGAGAGAGAGAGGGACAGTGCGTGAGAGAGAGAGAGAGAGGGACAGGGCGTGAGAGAGAGAGAGAGAGAGGGACAGTGCGTGAGAGAGAGAGAGAGAGAGAGGGACAGTGCGTGGAGAGAGAGAGAGAGGGACAGTGCGTGAGAGAGAGAGAGAGAGAGGGACAGTGCGTGAGAGAGAGAGAGAGGGACAGTGCGTGAGAGAGAGAGAGAGGGACAGTGCGTGAGAGAGAGAGAGAGGGTCAGGGCGGCAGTTCGAGAGAGGGTCAGGCCGTGAGAGAGAGAGGGACAGAGCATGAGAGAGAGAGGGACAGAGCGTGAGAGAGAGAGGGACAGAGCGTGAGAGAGAGAGGGACAGAGCGTGAGAGAGAGAGGGCCAGAGCGTGAGAGAGAGAGGGACAGAGCGTGAGAGAGAGAGGGACAGAGTGAGAGAGAGAGAGGGACAGAGTGAGAGAGAGAGAGGGACAGAGTGTGAGAGAGAGAGGGAAAGTGCGTGAGAGAGAGAGAGGGACAAGGCGTGAGAGAGAGAGAGAGAGGGACAGAGCGTGAGAGAGAGAGAGAGGGACAAGGCGTGAGAGAGAGAGAGAGAGGGACAGTGCGTGAGAGAGAGAGGGACAGTGCGTGAGAGAGAGAGGGACAGTGCGTGAGAGAGAGAGGGACAGTGCGTGAGAGAGAGAGGGACAGTGATGAGAGAGAGAGGGACAGTGCGTGAGAGAGAGAGGGACAGTGCGTGAGAGAGAGAGGGACAGTGATGAGAGAGAGAGGGACAGTGCGTGAGAGAGAGGGACAGTGCGTGAGAGAGAGGGACAGAGCGTGAGAGAGAGGGACAGGGCGTGAGAGAGAGGGACAGGGCGTGAGAGAGAGGGACAGGGCGTGAGAGAGAGAGAGAGGGACAGTGCCTGAGAGAGAGAGAGAGGGACAGGGCGTGTGAGAGAGAGAGAGAGAGAGACAGAGCGTGAGAGAGAGAGGGACAGAGCATGAGAGAGAGGGACAGAGCATGAGAGAGAGGGACAGGGCGTGAGAGAGAGAGAGAGGGACAGGGCGTGAGAGAGAGAGAGGGACAGGGCGTGAGAGAGAGGGAGAGGGACAGGGCGTGTGAGAGAGAGAGAGAGAGACAGAGCGTGAGAGAGAGAGAGAGGGACAGGGCGTGAGAGAGAGAGAGAGGGACAGGGCGTGTGAGAGAGAGAGAGAGAGACAGAGCGTGAGAGAGAGAGAGAGGGACAGAGCGTGAGAGAGAGAGGGACAGAGCGTGAGAGAGAGAGGGACAGAGCGTGAGAGAGAGAGGGACAGAGTGTGAGAGAGAGAGGGACAGAGTGTGAGAGAGAGAGGGACAGAGTATGAGAGAGAGAGGGACAGAGTGTGAGAGAGAGAGGGACAGAGTGTGAGAGAGAGAGGGACAGAGTGTGAGAGAGAGAGGGACAGAGTGTGAGAGAGAGAGGGACAGAGTGTGAGAGAGAGAGGGACAGAGTGTGAGAGAGAGAGGGACAGAGTGTGAGAGAGAGAGGGACAGAGTGTGAGAGAGAGAGGGACAGAGTGTGAGAGAGAGAGGGAAAGTGCGTGAGAGAGAGAGGGACAAGGCGTGAGAGAGAGAGAGAGAGAGAGGGACAGAGCGTGAGAGAGAGAGGGACATGCGTGAGAGAGAGAGAGAGGGACAGAGCGTGAGAGAGAGAGAGAGGGACAGTGATGAGAGAGAGAGGGACAGTGCGTGGGAGAGCGAGAGAGAGGGACAGTGATGAGAGCGAGAGAGAGGGACAGTGATGAGAGCGAGAGAGAGGGACAGTGATGAGAGCGAGAGAGAGGGACAGTGATGAGAGCGAGAGAGAGGGACAGGGCGTGAGAGAGAGGGACAGGGCGTGAGAGAGAGGGACAGGGCGTGAGAGAGAGGGACAGGGCGTGAGAGAGAGGGACAGGGCGTGAGAGGGAGAGAGAGGGACAGAGCGTGAGAGAGAGAGAGAGGGACAGGGCGTGTGAGAGAGAGAGAGAGAGAGACAGAGCATGAGAGAGAGAGAGACAGAGCGTGAGAGAGAGAGGGACAGAGCATGAGAGAGCGGGACAGGGCGTGAGAGAGAGAGAGAGGGACAGGGCGTGAGAGAGAGGGACAGGGCGTGAGAGAGAGAGAGAGGGACAGAGCGTGAGAGAGAGAGAGAGGGACAGAGCGTGAGAGAGAGAGAGAGAGGGACACAGCGTGAGTGCGAGAGAGGGACACAGCGTGAGAGCGAGAGAGGGACAGAGCGTGAGAGCGAGAGGGGGACAGGGCGTGAGAGCGAGAGAGAGGGACAGTTCCTGAGAGAGAGAAGGACCGGGCGTGAGAGAGAGAGAGAGGGACAGAGCGTGAGAGAGAGAGAGGGGGACAGGGCGTGAGAGAGAGGGAGAGGGACAGGGTGTGAGAGAGAGAGAGAGAGGGACAGAGCGTGAGAGAGAGAGAGAGGGACAGAGCGTGAGAGAGAGAGAGAGGGACAGGGCGTGTGAGAGAGAGAGAGAGAGAGAGACAGAGCATGAGAGAGAGAGAGACAGAGCGTGAGAGAGACAGGGACAGAGCATGAGAGAGAGGGACAGGGCGTGAGAGAGAGAGGGACAGGGCGTGAGAGAGAGAGGGACAGGGCGTGAGAGAGAGAGAGAGGGACAGAGCGTGAGAGAGAGAGAGAGGGACAGAGCGTGAGAGAGAGAGAGAGGGACAGAGCATGAGAGAGAGGGACAGGGCGTGAGAGAGAGGGACAGGGCGTGAGAGAGAGAGAGAGGGACAGAGCGTGAGAGAGAGAGAGAGAGACAGAGCGTGAGAGAGAGAGAGAGAGGGACACAGCGTGAGAGCGAGAGAGGGACACAGCGTGAGAGCGAGAGAGGGACAGAGCGTGAGAGCGAGAGGGACAGTGCGTGAGAGAGGAGGGACAGTGCGTGAGAGAGAGAGCGACAGTGCGTGAGAGAGAGAGCGACAGTGCGTGAGAGAGAGAGGGACAGTGCGTGAGAGAGAGAGGGACAGTGCGTGAGAGAGAGAGAGGGGCAGTGCGTGAGAGAGAGAGAGAGGGGCAGTGCGTGAGAGAGAGAGAGAGGGACAGTGCATGAGAGAGAGAGGGACAGTGCGTGAGAGAGAGAGGGACAGTGCGTGAGAGAGAGAGGGACAGTGCGTGAGAGAGAGTGGGACAGTGCGTGAGAGAGAGAGGGACAGTGCGTGAGAGAGAGAGGGACAGTGCGTGAGAGAGAGAGGGACAGTGCGTGAGAGAGAGAGGGACAGTGCGTGAGAGAGAGAGGGACAGTGCGTGAGAGAGAGAGGGACAGTGCGTGAGAGAGAGAGGGACAGTGCGTGAGAGAGAGAGGGACAGGGCGTGAGAGAGAGAGAGGGACAGTGCGTGAGAGAGAGAGAGGGACAGTGCGTGAGAGAGAGGGACAGTGCGTGAGAGAGAGAGGGACAGTGCGTGAGAGAGAGAGAGGGACAGTGCGTGAGAGAGAGAGAGGGACAGTGCGTGAGAGAGAGAGAGGGACAGTGCGTGAGAGAGAGAGAGGGACAGTGCGTGAGAGAGAGAGAGGGACAGTGCGTGAGAGAGAGAGAGGGACAGTGCGTGAGAGAGAGAGAGGGACAGTGCGTGAGAGAGAGAGAGGGACAGTGCGTGAGAGAGAGAGAGGGACAGTGCGTGAGAGAGAGAGAGGGACAGTGCGTGAGAGAGAGAGAGGGACAGTGCGTGAGAGAGAGAGAGGGACAGTGCGTGAGAGAGAGAGAGAGAGGGACAGTGCGTGAGAGAGAGAGAGGGACAGTGCGTGAGAGAGAGAGAGGGGACAGTGCGTGAGAGAGAGAGAGGGACAGTGCGTGAGAGAGAGAGAGGGACAGTGCGTGAGAGAGAGAGAGGGACAGTGCGTGAGAGAGAGAGAGGGACAGGGCATGAGAGCGAGAGAGAGAGGGACAGGGCATGAGAGCGAGAGAGAGAGAGACAGGGCGTGAGAGAGAGAGAGGGACAGGGCGTGAGAGAGAGAGAGGGACAGGGCGTGAGAGAGAGAGAGAGGGACAGGGCGTGAGAGCGAGAGAGGGTCAGGCCGTGAGAGCGAGAGAGAGAGGGAAAGAGCGTGAGAGAGAGGGACAGTGCCTGAGAGAGAGAGAGAGGGACAGGGCGTGTGAGAGAGAGAGAGAGAGAGACAGAGCGTGAGAGAGAGAGAGACAGAGCGTGAGAGAGAGAGAGACAGAGCGTGAGAGAGAGAGAGACAGAGCGTGAGAGAGAGAGAGACAGAGCGTGAGAGAGAGAGAGACAGAGCGTGAGAGAGAGAGAGACAGAGCGTGAGAGAGAGAGGGACAGA
>NC_054506.1:707241-772241 GCF_017639515.1 Carcharodon carcharias
GCGTGAGAGAGAGAGGGACAGAGCGTGAGAGAGAGAGGGACAGAGCGTGAGAGAGAGAGGGACAGAGCGTGAGAGAGAGAGGGACAGAGCGTGAGAGAGAGGGACAGGGCGTGAGAGAGAGGGACAGGGCGTGAGAGAGAGAGAGAGAGGGACAGTGCGTGAGAGAGAGAGAGAGGGACACAGCGTGAGAACGAGAGAGGGACAGAGCGTGAGAACGAGAGGGACAGAGCGTGAGAGAGAGAGGGACAGAGCGTGAGAGAGAGAGGGACAGAGCATGAGAGAGAGGGACAGGGCGTGAGAGAGAGGGACAGGGCGTGAGAGAGAGAGAGAGGGACAGTGCGTGAGAGAGAGAGAGAGAGGGACACAGCGTGAGAGCGAGAGAGAGAGACAGAGCGTGAGAGCGAGAGGGGGACAGGGCGTGAGAGCGAGAGAGAGGGACAGTTCCTGAGAGAGAGAAGGACCGGGCGTGAGAGAGAGAGAGATGGACAGTTCCTGAGAGAGAGAGGGACAGGGCGTGAGAGAGAGAGAGAGGGACAGGGCGTGAGAGAGAGAGAGAGAGGGACAGGGCGTGAGAGAGAGAGAGAGAGGGACAGAGCATGAGAGAGAGAGAGAGGGACAGAGCGTGAGAGAGAGAGAGAGGGACAGGGCGTGTGAGAGAGAGAGAGAGAGAGAGAGACAGAGCGTGAGAGCGAGAGAGGGACAGAGCGTGAGAGCGAGAGAGGTACAGAGCGTGAGAGCGAGAGGGGGACAGGGCGTGAGAGAGAGAGAGAGGGACAGTTCCTGAGAGAGAGAGAGGGACAGTTCCTGAGAGAGAGGGACAGTGCGTGAGAGAGAGAGAGAGGGACAGTGCGTGAGAGAGAGAGAGAGAGGGACAGTGCGTGAGAGAGGGAGAGAGAGAGGGACAGTGCGTGAGAGAGAGGGAGAGAGAGAGGGACAGTGCGTGAGAGAGAGAGAGAGAGAGGGACAGTGCGTGAGAGAGAGAGAGAGAGAGGGACAGTGCGTGAGAGAGAGAGAGAGGGACAGTGCGTGAGAGAGAGAGAGAGAGGGTCAGGGCGGCAGTTCGAGAGAGGGTCAGGCCGTGAGAGAGAGAGGGACAGAGCATGAGAGAGAGAGGGACAGAGCGTGAGAGAGAGAGGGACAGAGCGTGAGAGAGAGAGGGACAGAGCGTGAGAGAGAGAGGGACAGAGCGTGAGAGAGAGAGGGACAGAGCGTGAGAGTGAGAGGGACAGAGCGTGAGAGAGAGAGGGACAGAGCGTGAGAGAGAGAGGGACAGAGCGTGAGAGAGAGAGGGACAGAGCGTGAGAGAGAGAGGGACAGAGCGTGAGAGAGAGAGGGACAGAGTGAGAGAGAGAGAGGGACAGAGTGAGAGAGAGAGAGGGACAGAGTGTGAGAGAGAGAGGGAAAGTGCGTGAGAGAGAGAGAGGGACAAGGCGTGAGAGAGAGAGAGAGAGGGACAGAGCGTGAGAGAGAGAGGGACAGTGCGTGAGAGAGAGAGGGACAGTGATGAGAGAGAGAGGGACAGTGCGTGAGAGAGAGAGGGACAGTGCGTGAGAGAGAGGGGGACAGTGCGTGAGAGAGAGAGGGACAGTGATGAGAGAGAGAGGGACAGTGCGTGAGAGAGAGAGGGACAGTGCGTGAGAGAGAGGGACAGTGCGTGAGAGAGAGGGACAGAGCGTGAGAGAGAGGGACAGGGCGTGAGAGAGAGGGACAGGGCGTGAGAGAGAGGGACAGGGCGTGAGAGAGAGGGACAGGGCGTGAGAGAGAGAGGGACAGGGCGTGAGAGAGAGGGACAGGGCGTGAGAGAGAGAGAGAGGGACAGTGCCTGAGAGAGAGAGAGAGGGACAGGGCGTGTGAGAGAGAGAGAGAGAGACAGAGCGTGAGAGAGAGAGGAACAGAGCATGAGAGAGAGGGACAGGGCGTGAGAGAGAGAGAGAGGGACAGGGCGTGAGAGAGAGAGAGAGGGACAGGGCGTGTGAGAGAGAGAGAGAGAGACAGAGCGTGAGAGAGAGAGAGAGGGACAGGGCGTGAGAGAGAGAGAGGGGGACGGTGCGTGAGAGAGAGAGAGAGGGACAGTGCGTGAGAGAGAGAGAGAGGGACAGTGCGTGAGAGAGAGAGACAGGGACAGGGTGTGAAAGAGAGAGAGAGAGACAGAGCGAGAGAGAGAGAGGGACAGTGCGTGAGAGAGAGAGAGAGGGACAGTGCGTGAGAGAGAGAGAGAGGGACAGTGCGTGAGAGAGAGAGACAGGGACAGGGTGTGAAAGAGAGAGAGAGAGACAGAGCGAGAGAGAGAGAGGGACAGTGCGTGAGAGAGAGAGAGGGACAGTGCGTGAGAGAGGGAGAGGGACAAGGCGTGAGAGAGTGAGAGAGAGAGAGTCAGAGCGCGAGAGAGAGGGACAGAGTGTGAGAGAGAGAGAGGGACAGAGCGTGAGAGAGAGAGGGACAGTGCGTGAGAGAGAGAGAGAGGGACAGTGCGTGAGAGAGAGCGAGAGGGACAGTGCGTGAGAGAGAGAGAGAGGGACAGTGCGTGAGAGAGAGAGAGAGGGACAGTGCATGAGAGAGAGAGAGAGGGACAGTGCGTGAGAGAGAGAGAGAGAGGGACAGTGCGTGAGAGAGAGAGAGAGGGACAGTGCGTGAGAGAGAGAGAGAGGGACAGGGCATGAGAGAGAGGGACAGAGCGTGAGAGAGAGAGGGACAGAGCGTGAGAGAGAGAGACAGGGACAGGGTGTGAAAGAGAGAGAGAGAGACAGAGCGAGAGAGAGAGAGGGACAGTGCGTGAGAGAGAGAGATAGGGACAGTGCGTGAGAGAGAGAGAGAGGGACAGGGCATGAGAGAGAGGGACAGAGCGTGAGAGAGAGAGGGACAGAGCGTGAGAGAGAGAGGGACAGAGCGTGAGAGAGAGAGGGACAGAGCGTGAGAGAGAGAGGGACAGAGCGTGAGAGAGAGGGACAGGGCGTGAGAGAGAGGGACAGGGCGTGAGAGAGAGAGAGAGAGGGACAGTGCGTGAGAGAGAGAGAGAGGGACACAGCGTGAGAACGAGAGAGGGACAGAGCGTGAGAACGAGAGGGGGACAGGGCGTGAGAGCGAGAGAGAGGGACAGTTCCTGAGAGAGAGAAGGACCGGGCGTGAGAGAGAGAGAGAGGGACAGTTCCTGAGAGAGGGACAGGGCGTGAGAGAGAGAGAGAGGGACAGGGCGTGAGAGAGAGAGAGAGAGGGACAGGGCGTGAGAGAGAGAGAGAGAGGGACAGAGCATGAGAGAGAGAGAGAGGGACAGAGCGTGAGAGAGAGAGAGAGGGACAGGGCGTGTGAGAGAGAGAGAGAGAGAGAGACAGAGCGTGAGAGCGAGAGAGGGACAGAGCGTGAGAGTGAGAGAGGTACAGAGCGTGAGAGCGAGAGGGGGACAGGGCGTGAGAGAGAGAGAGAGGGACAGTTCCTGAGAGAGAGAGAGGGACAGTTCCTGAGAGAGAGGGACAGTGCGTGAGAGAGAGAGAGAGGGACAGTGCGTGAGAGAGAGAGAGAGGGACAGTGCGTGAGAGAGAGAGAGAGAGGGACAGTGCGTGAGAGAGAGAGAGAGAGGGACAGTGCGTGAGAGAGAGAGAGAGAGGGACAGTGCGTGAGAGAGAGAGAGAGAGGGACAGTGCGTGAGAGAGAGAGAGAGAGAGGGACAGTGCGTGAGAGAGAGAGAGAGGGACAGTGCGTGAGAGAGAGAGAGAGGGACAGTGCGTGAGAGAGAGAGAGAGGGTCAGGGCGGCAGTTCGAGAGAGGGTCAGGCCGTGAGAGAGAGAGGGACAGAGCATGAGAGAGAGAGGGACAGAGCGTGAGAGAGAGAGGGACAGAGCGTGAGAGAGAGAGGGACAGAGCGTGAGAGAGAGAGGGACAGAGCGTGAGAGAGAGAGGGACAGAGTGAGAGAGAGAGAGGGACAGAGTGAGAGAGAGAGAGGGACAGAGTGTGAGAGAGAGAGGGAAAGTGCGTGAGAGAGAGAGAGGGACAAGGCGTGAGAGAGAGAGAGAGAGGGACAGAGCGTGAGAGAGAGAGGGACAGTGCGTGAGAGAGAGAGGGACAGTGCGTGAGAGAGAGAGGGACAGTGCGTGAGAGAGAGAGGGACAGTGATGAGAGAGAGAGGGACAGTGCGTGAGAGAGAGAGGGACAGTGCGTGAGAGAGAGAGGGACAGTGATGAGAGAGAGAGGGACAGTGCGTGAGAGAGAGGGACAGGGCGTGAGAGAGAGGGACAGAGCGTGAGAGAGAGGGACAGGGCGTGAGAGAGAGGGACAGGGCGTGAGAGAGAGAGGGACAGGGCGTGAGAGAGAGGGACAGGGCGTGAGAGAGAGAGAGAGGGACAGGGCGTGAGAGAGAGAGAGAGGGACAGTGCCTGAGAGAGAGAGAGAGGGACAGGGCGTGTGAGAGAGAGAGAGAGAGACAGAGCGTGAGAGAGAGAGGGACAGAGCATGAGAGAGAGGGACAGGGCGTGAGAGAGAGAGAGAGGGACAGGGCGTGAGAGAGAGAGAGAGGGACAGGGCGTGTGAGAGAGAGAGAGAGAGACAGAGCGTGAGAGAGAGAGAGAGGGACAGGGCGTGAGAGAGAGAGAGGGGGACGGTGCATGAGAGAGAGAGAGAGGGACAGTGCGTGAGAGAGAGAGAGAGGGACAGTGCGTGAGAGAGAGAGACAGGGACAGGGTGTGAAAGAGAGAGAAAGACAGAGCGAGAGAGAGAGAGGGACAGTGCGTGAGAGAGAGAGAGAGGGGCAGTGCGTGAGAGAGAGAGACAGGGACAGGGTGTGAAAGAGAGAGAGAGACAGAGCGAGAGAGAGAGAGGGACAGTGCGTGAGAGAGAGAGAGGGACAGTGCGTGAGAGAGGGAGAGGGACAAGGCGTGAGAGAGTGAGAGAGAGAGAGTCAGAGCGCGAGAGAGAGGGACAGAGCGTGAGAGAGAGAGAGGGACAGTGCGTGAGAGAGAGAGAGGGACAGTGCGTGAGAGAGAGAGAGGGACAGTGCGTGAGAGAGAGAGAGGGACAGTGCGTGAGAGAGAGAGAGGGACAGTGCGTGAGAGAGAGAGAGGGACAGTGCGTGAGAGAGAGAGAGGGACAGTGCGTGAGAGAGAGAGAGGGACAGTGCGTGAGAGAGAGAGAGGGACAGTGCGTGAGAGAGAGAGAGGGACAGTGCGTGAGAGAGAGAGAGGGACAGTGCGTGAGAGAGAGAGAGGGACAGTGCGTGAGAGAGAGAGAGGGACAGTGCGTGAGAGAGAGAGAGGGACAGTGCGTGAGAGAGAGAGAGGACAGTGCGTGAGAGAGAGAGAGGGACAGTGCGTGAGAGAGAGAGAGGGACAGGGCATGAGAGCGAGAGAGAGAGGGACAGGGCATGAGAGCGAGAGAGAGAGAGACAGGGCGTGAGAGAGAGAGAGAGGGACAGGGCGTGAGAGAGAGAGAGGGACAGGGCGTGAGAGAGAGAGAGAGGGACAGGGCGTGAGAGCGAGAGAGGGTCAGGCCGTGAGAGCGAGAGAGAGAGGGAAAGAGCGTGAGAGAGAGGGACAGTGCCTGAGAGAGAGAGAGAGGGACAGGGCGTGTGAGAGAGAGAGAGAGACAGAGCGTGAGAGAGAGAGAGACAGAGCGTGAGAGAGAGAGAGACAGAGCGTGAGAGAGAGAGAGACAGAGCGTGAGAGAGAGAGAGACAGAGCGTGAGAGAGAGAGAGACAGAGCGTGAGAGAGAGAGGGACAGAGCGTGAGAGAGAGAGGGACAGAGCGTGAGAGAGAGAGAAATGGACAGAGCGTGAGAGAGAGAGGGACAGTGCGTGAGAGAGAGGGACAGAGCGTGAGAGAGAGGGACAGGGCGTGAGAGAGAGGGGGACAGTGCGTGAGAGGGAGAGAGAGGGACAAAGCGCGAGAGGGACAGAGCGTGAGAGCGAGAGGGGGACAGGGCGTGAGAGCGAGAGAGAGGGACAGTTCCTGAGAGAGAGAAGGACCGGGCGTGAGAGCGAGAGAGAGGGACAGTTCCTGAGAGAGAGAGGGACAGGGCGTGAGAGAGAGAGAGAGAGGGACAGGGCGTGAGAGAGAGAGAGAGAGGGACAGGGCGTGAGAGAGAGAGAGAGAGGGACAGAGCATGAGAGAGAGAGAGAGGGACAGAGCGTGAGAGAGAGAGAGAGGGACAGGGCGTGTGAGAGAGAGAGAGAGAGAGAGACAGAGCGTGAGAGCGAGAGAGGGACAGAGCGTGAGAGCGAGAGAGGTACAGAGCGTGAGAGCGAGAGGGGGACAGGGCGTGAGAGAGAGAGAGAGGGACAGTTCCTGAGAGAGAGAGAGGGACAGTTCCTGAGAGAGAGAGAGGGACAGTTCCTGAGAGAGAGGGACAGTGCGTGAGAGAGAGAGAGAGGGACAGTGCGTGAGAGAGAGAGAGAGAGGGACAGTGCGTGAGAGAGAGAGAGAGAGAGGGACAGTGCGTGAGAGAGAGAGAGAGAGGGACAGTGCGTGAGAGAGAGAGAGAGAGGGACAGTGCGTGAGAGAGAGAGAGAGAGAGGGACAGTGCGTGAGAGAGAGAGAGAGGGACAGTGCGTGAGAGAGAGAGAGAGGGACAGTGCGTGAGAGAGAGAGAGAGGGTCAGGGCGGCAGTTCGAGAGAGGGTCAGGCCGTGAGAGAGAGAGGGACAGAGCATGAGAGAGAGAGGGACAGAGCGTGAGAGAGAGAGGGACAGAGCGTGAGAGAGAGAGGGACAGAGCGTGAGAGAGAGAGGGACAGAGCGTGAGAGAGAGAGGGACAGAGCGTGAGAGAGAGAGGGACAGAGTGAGAGAGAGAGAGGGACAGAGTGAGAGAGAGAGAGGGACAGAGTGTGAGAGAGAGAGGGAAAGTGCGTGAGAGAGAGAGAGGGACAAGGCGTGAGAGAGAGAGAGAGAGGGACAGAGCGTGAGAGAGAGAGGGACAGTGCGTGAGAGAGAGAGGGACAGTGCGTGAGAGAGAGAGGGACAGTGCGTGAGAGAGAGAGGGACAGTGATGAGAGAGAGAGGGACAGTGCGTGAGAGAGAGAGGGACAGTGCGTGAGAGAGAGAGGGACAGTGATGAGAGAGAGAGGGACAGTGCGTGAGAGAGAGGGACAGTGCGTGAGAGAGAGGGACAGAGCATGAGAGAGAGGGACAGGGCGTGAGAGAGAGGGACAGGGCGTGAGAGAGAGAGGGACAGGGCGTGAGAGAGAGGGACAGGGCGTGAGAGAGAGAGAGAGGGACAGGGCGTGAGAGAGAGAGAGAGGGACAGGGCGTGAGAGAGAGAGAGAGGGACAGTGCCTGAGAGAGAGAGAGAGGGACAGGGCGTGTGAGAGAGAGAGAGAGAGACAGAGCGTGAGAGAGAGAGGGACAGAGCATGAGAGAGAGGGACAGGGCGTGAGAGAGAGAGAGAGGGACAGGGCGTGAGAGAGAGAGAGAGGGACAGGGCGTGAGAGAGAGAGAGAGGGACAGGGCGTGTGAGAGAGAGAGAGAGAGACAGAGCGTGAGAGAGAGAGAGAGGGACAGAGCGTGAGAGAGAGAGAGAGGGACGGTGCGTGAGAGAGAGAGAGAGGGACAGGGCGTGAGAGAGAGAGAGAGGGACAGTGCGTGAGAGAGAGAGACAGGGACAGGGTGTGAAAGAGAGAGAAAGACAGAGCGAGAGAGAGAGAGGGACAGTGCGTGAGAGAGAGAGAGAGGGGCAGTGCGTGAGAGAGAGAGACAGGGACAGGGTGTGAAAGAGAGAGAGAGACAGAGCGAGAGAGAGAGAGGGACAGTGCGTGAGAGAGAGAGAGGGACAGTGCGTGAGAGAGAGAGAGGGACAGTGCGTGAGAGAGGGAGAGGGACAAGGCGTGAGAGAGTGAGAGAGAGAGAGTCAGAGCGCGAGAGAGAGGGACAGAGCGTGAGAGAGAGAGAGGGACAGAGCGTGAGAGAGAGAGAGGGACAGAGCGTGAGAGAGAGAGGGACAGTGCGTGAGAGATAGAGAGAGGGACAGGGCGTGAGAGAGAGAGAGAGGGACAGGGCGTGTGAGAGAGAGAGAGAGAGACAGAGCGTGAGAGAGAGAGAGAGGGACAGGGCGTGAGAGAGAGAGAGGGGGACGGTGCATGAGAGAGAGAGAGAGGGACAGTGCGTGAGAGAGAGAGAGAGGGACAGTGCGTGAGAGAGAGAGACAGGGACAGGGTGTGAAAGAGAGAGAAAGACAGAGCGAGAGAGAGAGAGGGACAGTGCGTGAGAGAGAGAGAGAGGGGCAGTGCGTGAGAGAGAGAGACAGGGACAGGGTGTGAAAGAGAGAGAGAGACAGAGCGAGAGAGAGAGAGGGACAGTGCGTGAGAGAGAGAGAGGGACAGTGCGTGAGAGAGAGAGAGGGACAGTGCGTGAGAGAGGGAGAGGGACAAGGCGTGAGAGAGTGAGAGAGAGAGAGTCAGAGCGCGAGAGAGAGGGACAGAGCGTGAGAGAGAGAGAGGGACAGAGCGTGAGAGAGAGAGAGGGACAGAGCGTGAGAGAGAGAGGGACAGTGCGTGAGAGATAGAGAGAGGGACAGTGCGTGAGAGAGAGAGAGAGGGACAGTGCGTGAGAGAGAGAGAGAGGGACAGTGCGTGAGAGAGAGAGAGAGGGACAGTGCGTGAGAGAGAGAGAGAGGGACAGTGCATGAGAGAGAGAGACAGGGACAGGGTGTGAAAGAGAGAGAGAGACAGAGCGAGAGAGAGAGAGGGACAGTGCGTGAGAGAGAGAGAGAGGGACAGTGCGTGAGAGAGAGAGAGGGACAGTGCGTGAGAGAGAGAGAGGGACAGTGCGTGAGAGAGAGAGAGAGGGACAGGGCGTGAGAGAGAGGGACAGGGCGTGAGAGAGAGGGACAGAGCGTGAGAGAGAGAGGCAGAGCGTGAGAGAGAGAGGGACAGGGCGTGAGAGAGAGAGAGAGGGACAGTGCGTGAGAGAGAGAGGGACAGTGCGTGAGAGAGAGAGGGACAGTGCGTGAGAGAGAGAGAGAGGGACAGTGCGTGAGAGAGCGAGAGAGGGACAGAGCGTGAGAGCGAGAGAGGGACAGGGCGTGAGAGCGAGAGAGAGAGGGACAGTTCCTGAGAGAGAGAGGGACCGGGCGTGAGAGAGAGAGGGAGAGGAACAGTTCCTGAGAGAAAGAGGGACAGAGTGTGAGAGAGAGAGAGGGATAGGGCGTGAGAGAGAGAGAGGGACAGGGCGTGAGAGAGAGAGAGGGACAGGGCGTGAGAGAGAGAGAGGGACAGTGCGTGAGAGAGAGAGAGAGGGACAGGGCGTGAGAGAGAGAGAGGGACAGTGCGTGAGAGAGAGAAGGACAGAGCGTGAGAGTGAGAGAGAGGGACAGGGCGTGAGAGAGAGAGAGGGACAGTGCGTGAGAGAGAGAAAGACAGAGCGTGAGAGTGAGAGAGAGGGGACAGAGCGTGAGAGAGAGGGGGACAGGGCGTGAGAGAGAGAGAGAGGGACAGGGCGTGAGAGAGAGAGAGAGGGACAGGGCGTGAGAGAGAGAGAGAGGGACAGGGCGTGAGAGAGAGAGAGAGGGACAGGGCGTGAGAGAGAGAGGGACAGGGCGTGAGAGAGAGAGGGACAGGGCGTGAGAGAGAGAGAGAGAGAGGGACAGTGCGTGAGAGAGAGAGAGAGAGAGGACAGTGCGTGAGAGAGAGAGAGAGAGAGAGGGACAGTGCGTGAGAGAGAGAGAGAGAGGGACAGTGCGTGAGAGAGAGAGAGAGAGAGGGACAGTGCGTGAGAGAGAGAGAGAGGGACAGTGCGTGAGAGAGAGAGAGAGGGACAGTGCGTGAGAGAGAGAGAGAGAGGGTCAGGGCGGCAGTTCGAGAGAGGGTCAGGCCGTGAGAGAGAGAGGGACAGAGCGTGAGAGAGAGAGGGACAGAGCGTGAGAGAGAGAGGGACAGAGCGTGAGAGAGAGAGGGACAGAGCGTGAGAGAGAGAGGGACAGAGCGTGAGAGAGAGAGGGACAGAGCGTGAGAGAGAGAGGGACAGAGCGTGAGAGAGAGAGGGACAGAGCGAGAGAGAGAGAGGGACAGAGTGAGAGAGAGAGAGGGACAGAGTGTGAGAGAGAGAGGGAAAGTGCGTGAGAGAGAGAGAGGGACAAGGCGTGAGAGAGAGAGAGAGAGGGACAGAGCGTGAGAGAGAGAGGGACAGTGCGTGAGAGAGAGAGGGACAGTGCGTGAGAGAGAGAGGGACAGTGCGTGAGAGAGAGAGGGACAGTGCGTGAGAGAGAGAGGGACAGGGCGTGAGAGAGAGAGGGACAGTGCGTGAGAGAGAGGGACAGTGCGTGAGAGAGAGGGACAGGGCGTGAGAGAGAGGGACAGGGCGTGAGAGAGAGGGACAGGGCGTGAGAGAGAGAGGGACAGGGCGTGAGAGAGAGGGACAGGGCGTGAGAGAGCGAGAGAGGGACAGAGCGTGAGAGCGAGAGAGGGACAGGGCGTGAGAGCGAGAGAGAGAGGGACAGTTCCTGAGAGAGAGAGGGACCGGGCGTGAGAGAGAGAGGGAGAGGAACAGTTCCTGAGAGAAAGAGGGACAGAGTGTGAGAGAGAGAGAGAGAGAGAGGGATAGGGCGTGAGAGAGAGAGAGGGACAGGGCGTGAGAGAGAGAGAGGGACAGGGCGTGAGAGAGAGAGAGGGACAGTGCGTGAGAGAGAGAGAGAGGGACAGGGCGTGAGAGAGAGAGAGAGGGACAGTGCGTGAGAGAGAGAAAGACAGAGCGTGAGAGTGAGAGAGAGGGACAGGGCGTGAGAGAGAGAGAGGGACAGGGCGTGAGAGAGAGAGAGGGACAGTGCGTGAGAGAGAGAAAGACAGAGCGTGAGAGTGAGAGAGAGGGACAGAGCGTGAGAGAGAGGGGGACAGGGCGCGAGAGAGAGAGAGAGGGACAGGGCGTGAGAGAGAGAGAGAGGGACAGGGCGTGAGAGAGAGAGAGAGGGACAGGGCGTGAGAGAGAGAGAGAGGGACAGGGCGTGAGAGAGAGAGAGAGGGACAGGGCGTGAGAGAGAGAGGGACAGGGCGTGAGAGAGAGAGGGACAGGGCGTGAGAGAGAGAGAGAGGGACAGTGCGTGAGAGAGAGAGAGAGGGACAGTGCGTGAGAGAGAGAGAGAGGGACAGGGCGTGAGAGAGAGAGAGGGACAGTGCGTGAGAGAGAGAGAGGCACAGTGCGTGAGAGAGAGAAAGACAGAGCGTGAGAGTGAGAGAGAGGTACAGGGCGTGAAAGAGAGAGAGAGAGAGAGGGACAGGGCGTGAGAGAGAGAGAGAGGGACAGGGCGTGAGAGCGAGGGAGGGACAGGGCGTGAGAGAGCGAGGGAGGGACAGTGCGTGAGAGAGAGAGAGAGAGGGACAGGGCGTGAGAGAGAGAGAGGGACAGGGCGTGAGCGAGAGAGAGAGGGACAGTGCGTGAGAGCGAGAGGGACAGTGCGTGAGAGAGCGAGAGAGGGACAGAGCGTGAGAGAGAGAGAGGGACAGGGCGTGAGCAAGAGAGAGAGGGACAGGGCGTGAGCAAGAGAGAGAGGGACAGGGCGTGAGCAAGAGAGAGGGGGACAGGGCGTGAGAGAGAGAGAGAGAGAGGGACAGTGCGTGAGAGAGAGGGGGACAGGGCGTGAGCGAGAGAGAGGGGGACAGGGCGTGAGCGAGCGAGAGGGGGACAGGGCGTGAGCGAGAGAGAGAGGGACAGGGCGTGAGCGAGAGAGAGAGGGACAGGGCGTGAGAGAGAGAGAGAGGGGGACAGGGCTTGAGAGAGAGAGACAGGGTGTGAGAGTGAGAGGGGGCCAGGGCGTGAGAGAAAGAGAGGGACAGAGTATGAGAGAGAGAGAGAGGGACAGAGCATGAGAGAGAGAGAGAGGGGGACAGGGCGTGAGAGAGAGAGAGGGACAGAGTATGAGAGAGAGAGAGAGGGACAGTGCGTGAGAGAGAGAGAGAGGGGTACTGGGCGTGAGAGAGAGAGAGAGAGGGACAGGGCGTGAGAGAGAGAGAGAGTGGGACAGGGCGTGAGAGAGAGAGAGAGGGACAGAGTGTGAGAGAAAGAGAGACAGAGCGTGAGAGAGAGAGAGGGACAGGGCGTGAGAGAGAGAGAGAGAGTGGGACAGGGCGTGAGAGAGAGGGACAGTGCGTGTGAGAGAGAGAGAGGGACAGAGCGTGAGAGAAAGCGAGAGAGAGGGACAGTGCGTGAGAGAGAGAGAGAGGGACAGTGCGTGAGAGAGCGAGAGAGGGACAGTGCGTGAGAGAGAGAGAGAGGGACAGGCCGTGAGAGAGAGGGGCAGTGCGTGAGAGAGAGGGAGAGGGAAAGTGCGTGAGAGAGAGAGAGAGGGACAGTGCGTGAGAGAGAGAGGGAGGGACAGGGCGTGAGAGAGAGGGACAGAGTGTGAGAGAGAGAGGCCGAGCGTGAGAGAGAGAGGGACAGGGCGTGAGAGAGAGAGAGAGAGGGACAGGGCGTGAGAGAGAAAGAGAGGGACAGTGCGTGAGAGAGAGAGGGACAGGGCGTGAGAGAGAGAGGGACAGGGCGTGAGAGAGAGAGGGACAGGGCGTGAGAGAGAGAGAGAGGGACAGGGCGTGAGAGAGAGAGGGACAGTGCGTGACAGAGAGAGAGAGAGGGACAGTGCGTGAGAGAGAGAGGGAGAGGGACAGTGCGTGAGAGAGAGAGAGAGGGACAGTGCGTGAGAGAGAGAGAGAGGGACAGTGCATGAGAGAGAGGGACAGTGCGTGAGAGAGAGAGAGAGGGACAGTGCGTGAGAGAGAGGGACAGTGCGTGAGAGAGAGAGAGAGGGACAGTGCGTGAGAGAGAGAGAGAGGGACAGTGCTTGAGAGAGAGAGAGAGGGACAGTGCGTGAGAGAGAGAGAGAGGGACAGTGCGTGAGAGAGAGGGAGAGGGACAGGGTGTGAAAGAGAGAGAGAGACAGAGTGAGAGAGAGAGAGGGACAGTGCGTGTGAGAGAGAGAGAGGGATAGTGCGTGAGAGAGAGAGGGGCAGGGCGTGAGAGAGAGGGACAGAGCGTGAGAGAGAGGGACAGGGCGTGAGAGAGAGAGAGAGGGACAGGGCGTGAGAGAGAGAGAGAGGGACAGGGCGTGAGAGAGAAAGAGAGGGACAGTGCGTGAGAGAGAGAGGGACAGGGCGTGTGAGAGAGAGAGAGAGGGACAGGGCGTGAGAGAGAGAGGGACAGGGCGTGAGAGAGAGAGAGAGGGACAGGGCGTGAGAGAGAGAGGGACAGTGCGTGAGAGAGAGAGAGAGGGACAGTGCGTGAGAGAGAGAGGGAGAGGGACAGTGCGTGAGAGAGAGAGAGAGGGACAGTGCGTGAGAGAGAGAGAGGGACAGTGCGTGAGAGAGAGAGAGAGAGGGACAGTGCGTGAGAGAGAGAGAGAGAGGGACAGTGCGTGAGAGAGAGAGAGAGGGACAGTGCGTGAGAGAGAGAGAGAGGGACAGTGCGTGAGAGAGAGAGAGAGGGACAGTGCGTGAGAGAGAGAGAGAGGGACAGTGCGTGAGAGAGAGAGAGAGGGACAGTGCGTGAGAGAGAGAGAGAGGGACAGTGCGTGAGAGAGAGAGAGAGGGACAGTGCGTGAGAGAGAGAGAGAGGGACAGTGCGTGAGAGAGAGAGAGAGGGACAGTGCGTGAGAGAGAGAGAGAGGGACAGTGCGTGAGAGAGAGAGAGAGGGACAGTGCGTGAGAGAGAGAGAGAGGGACAGTGCGTGAGAGAGAGAGAGAGGGACAGTGCGTGAGAGAGAGAGAGAGGGACAGTGCATGAGAGAGAGAGACAGGGACAGGGTGTGAAAGAGAGAGAGAGAGACAGAGCGAGAGAGAGAGAGGGACAGTGCGTGAGAGAGAGAGAGAGGGACAGTGCGTGAGAGAGAGAGAGAGGGACAGGGCATGAGAGAGAGGGACAGAGCGTGAGAGAGAGAGGGACAGAGCGTGAGAGAGAGAGGGACAGAGCGTGAGAGAGAGAGGGACAGAGCGTGAGAGAGAGAGGGACAGAGCGTGAGAGAGAGAGGGACAGAGCGTGAGAGAGAGGGACAGGGCGTGAGAGAGAGGGACAGGGCGTGAGAGAGAGGGACAGGGCGTGAGAGAGAGAGAGAGAGGGACAGTGCGTGAGAGAGAGAGAGAGGGACACAGCGTGAGAACGAGAGAGGGACAGAGCGTGAGAACGAGAGGGGGACAGGGCGTGAGAGCGAGAGAGAGGGACAGTTCCTGAGAGAGAGAAGGACCGGGCATGAGAGAGAGAGGGACAGTTCCTGAGAGAGGGACAGGGCGTGAGAGAGAGAGAGAGGGACAGGGCGTGAGAGAGAGAGAGAGAGGGACAGGGCGTGAGAGAGAGAGAGAGAGGGACAGAGCATGAGAGAGAGAGAGAGGGACAGAGCGTGAGAGAGAGAGAGAGGGACAGGGCGTGTGAGAGAGAGAGAGAGAGAGAGACAGAGCGTGAGAGCGAGAGAGGGACAGAGCGTGAGAGCGAGAGAGGTACAGAGCGTGAGAGCGAGAGGGGGACAGGGCGTGAGAGAGAGAGAGAGGGACAGTTCCTGAGAGAGAGAGAGGGACAGTTCCTGAGAGAGAGGGACAGTGCGTGAGAGAGAGAGAGAGGGACAGTGCGTGAGAGAGAGAGAGAGGGACAGTGCGTGAGAGAGAGAGAGAGAGGGACAGTGCGTGAGAGAGAGAGAGAGAGAGGGACAGTGCGTGAGAGAGAGAGAGAGAGAGAGGGACAGTGCGTGAGAGAGAGAGAGAGAGGGACAGTGCGTGAGAGAGAGAGAGAGAGAGGGACAGTGCGTGAGAGAGAGAGAGAGGGACAGTGCGTGAGAGAGAGAGAGAGGGACAGTGCGTGAGAGAGAGAGAGAGGGTCAGGGCGGCAGTTCGAGAGAGGGTCAGGCCGTGAGAGAGAGAGGGACAGAGCATGAGAGAGAGAGGGACAGAGCGTGAGAGAGAGAGGGACAGAGCGTGAGAGAGAGAGGGACAGAGCGTGAGAGAGAGAGGGACAGAGCGTGAGAGAGAGAGGGACAGAGCGTGAGAGAGAGAGGGACAGAGTGAGAGAGAGAGAGGGACAGAGTGAGAGAGAGGGACAGAGTGTGAGAGAGAGAGGGAAAGTGCGTGAGAGAGAGAGAGGGACAAGGCGTGAGAGAGAGAGAGAGAGGGACAGAGCGTGAGAGAGAGAGAGAGGGACAAGGCGTGAGAGAGAGAGAGAGAGGGACAGTGCGTGAGAGAGAGAGGGACAGTGCGTGAGAGAGAGAGGGACAGTGCGTGAGAGAGAGAGGGACAGTGCGTGAGAGAGAGAGGGACAGTGATGAGAGAGAGAGGGACAGTGCGTGAGAGAGAGAGGGACAGTGCGTGAGAGAGAGAGGGACAGTGATGAGAGAGAGAGGGACAGTGCGTGAGAGAGAGGGACAGAGCGTGAGAGAGAGGGACAGAGCGTGAGAGAGAGGGACAGGGCGTGAGAGAGAGGGACAGGGCGTGAGAGAGAGGGACAGGGCGTGAGAGAGAGAGAGAGGGACAGTGCCTGAGAGAGAGAGAGAGGGACAGGGCGTGTGAGAGAGAGAGAGAGAGAGACAGAGCGTGAGAGAGAGAGGGACAGAGCATGAGAGAGAGGGACAGAGCATGAGAGAGAGGGACAGAGCATGAGAGAGAGGGACAGGGCGTGAGAGAGAGAGAGAGGGACAGGGCGTGAGAGAGAGGGAGAGGGACAGGGCGTGTGAGAGAGAGAGAGAGAGACAGAGCGTGAGAGAGAGAGAGAGGGACAGGGCGTGAGAGAGAGAGAGAGAGAGGGACAGAGCGTGAGAGAGAGAGGGACAGAGCGTGAGAGAGAGAGGGACAGAGTGTGAGAGAGAGAGGGACAGAGTGTGAGAGAGAGAGGGACAGAGTATGAGAGAGAGAGGGACAGAGTGTGAGAGAGAGAGGGACAGAGTGTGAGAGAGAGAGGGACAGAGTGTGAGAGAGAGAGGGACAGAGTGTGAGAGAGAGAGGGACAGAGTGTGAGAGAGAGAGGGACAGAGTGTGAGAGAGAGAGGGACAGAGTGTGAGAGAGAGAGTGAAAGTGCGTGAGAGAGAGAGGGACAAGGCGTGAGAGAGAGAGAGAGAGAGAGGGACAGAGCGTGAGAGAGAGAGGGACATGCGTGAGAGAGAGAGAGAGGGACAGAGCGTGAGAGAGAGAGAGAGGGACAGTGATGAGAGAGAGAGGGACAGTGCGTGGGAGAGCGAGAGAGAGGGACAGTGATGAGAGCGAGAGAGAGGGACAGTGATGAGAGCGAGAGAGAGGGACAGTGCCTGAGAGAGAGAGAGAGGGACAGTGCCTGAGAGAGAGAGAGAGGGACAGGGCGTGTGAGAGAGAGACAGGGCGTGAGAGAGAGGGACAGGGCGTGAGAGAGAGGGACAGGGCGTGAGAGAGAGGGACAGGGCGTGAGAGAGAGAGAGAGGGACAGAGCGTGAGAGAGAGAGAGAGGGACAGGGCGTGTGAGAGAAAGAGAGAGAGAGACAGAGCATGAGAGAGAGAGAGACAGAGAGTGAGAGAGAGAGGGACAGAGCATGAGAGAGAGGGACAGGGCGTGAGAGAGAGGGACAGGGCGTGAGAGAGAGAGAGAGAGGGACAGAGCGTGAGAGAGAGAGAGAGGGACAGAGCGTGAGAGAGAGAGAGAGAGGGACACAGCGTGAGTGCGAGAGAGGGACACAGCGTGAGAGCGAGAGAGGGACAGAGCGTGAGAGCGAGAGGGGGACAGGGCGTGAGAGCGAGAGAGAGGGACAGTTCCTGAGAGAGAGAAGGACCGGGCGTGAGAGAGAGAGAGAGGGACAGAGCGTGAGAGAGAGAGAGGGGGACAGGGCGTGAGAGAGAGGGAGAGGGACAGGGTGTGAGAGAGAGAGAGAGAGGGACAGAGCGTGAGAGAGAGAGAGAGGGACAGAGCGTGAGAGAGAGAGAGAGGGACAGTGCGTGTGAGAGAGAGAGAGAGAGAGAGACAGAGCATGAGAGAGAGAGAGACAGAGCGTGAGAGAGACAGGGACAGAGCATGAGAGAGAGGGACAGGGCGTGAGAGAGAGAGGGACAGGGCGTGAGAGAGAGAGAGAGGGACAGAGCGTGAGAGAGAGAGAGAGGGACAGAGCGTGAGAGAGAGAGAGAGGGACAGAGCGTGAGAGAGAGAGAGAGGGACAGAGCATGAGAGAGAGTGACAGGGCGTGAGAGAGAGGGACAGGGCGTGAGAGAGAGAGAGAGGGACAGAGCGTGAGAGAGAGAGAGAGAGACAGAGCGTGAGAGAGAGAGAGAGAGGGACACAGCGTGAGAGCGAGAGAGGGACACAGCGTGAGAGCGAGAGAGGGACAGAGCGTGAGAGCGAGAGGGACAGTGCGTGAGAGAGAGAGGGACAGTGCGTGAGAGAGAGAGGGACAGTGCGTGAGAGAGAGAGGGACAGTGCGTGAGAGAGAGAGGGACAGTGCGTGAGAGAGAGAGGGACAGTGCGTGAGAGAGAGAGAGGGGCAGTGCGTGAGGAGAGAGAGAGAGGGGCAGTGCGTGAGAGAGAGAGAGAGGGACAGTGCATGAGAGAGAGAGGGACAGTGCGTGAGAGAGAGAGGGACAGTGCGTGAGAGAGAGAGGGACAGTGCGTGAGAGAGAGTGGGACAGGGCGTGAGAGAGAGAGGGACAGTGCGTGAGAGAGAGAGGGACAGTGCGTGAGAGAGAGAGGGACAGTGCGTGAGAGAGAGAGGGACAGTGCGTGAGAGAGAGAGGGACAGTGCGTGAGAGAGAGAGGGACAGTGCGTGAGAGAGAGAGGGACAGTGCGTGAGAGAGAGAGGGACAGTGCGTGAGAGAGAGAGGGACAGTGCGTGAGAGAGAGAGAGGGACAGTGCGTGAGAGAGAGAGAGGGACAGTGCGTGAGAGAGAGAGAGGGACAGTGCGTGAGAGAGAGAGGGACAGTGCGTGAGAGAGAGAGAGGGACAGTGCGTGAGAGAGAGAGAGGGACAGTGCGTGAGAGAGAGAGAGGGACAGTGCGTGAGAGAGAGAGAGGGACAGTGCGTGAGAGAGAGAGAGGGACAGTGCGTGAGAGAGAGAGAGGGACAGTGCGTGAGAGAGAGAGAGGGACAGTGCGTGAGAGAGAGAGAGGGACAGTGCGTGAGAGAGAGAGAGGGACAGTGCGTGAGAGAGAGAGAGGGACAGTGCGTGAGAGAGAGAGAGGGACAGTGCGTGAGAGAGAGAGAGGGACAGTGCGTGAGAGAGAGAGAGGGACAGTGCGTGAGAGAGAGAGAGAGAGGGACAGTGCGTGAGAGAGAGAGAGGGACAGTGCGTGAGAGAGAGAGAGGGACAGTGCGTGAGAGAGAGAGAGGGACAGTGCGTGAGAGAGAGAGAGGGACAGTGCGTGAGAGAGAGAGAGGGACAGTGCGTGAGAGAGAGAGAGAGGGACAGTGCGTGAGAGAGAGAGAGGGACAGTGCGTGAGAGAGAGAGAGAGGGACAGGGCGTGAGAGAGAGAGAGGGACAGTGCGTGAGAGAGAGGGACAGTGCGTGAGAGAGAGAGAGGACAGTGCGTGAGAGAGAGAGAGGGACAGTGCGTGAGAGAGAGAGAGGGACAGTGCGTGAGAGAGAGAGAGGGACAGTGCGTGAGAGAGAGAGAGGGACAGTGCGTGAGAGAGAGAGAGGGACAGGGCATGAGAGCGAGAGAGAGAGGGACAGGGCATGAGAGCGAGAGAGAGAGAGACAGGGCGTGAGAGAGAGAGAGGGACAGGGCGTGAGAGAGAGAGAGGGACAGGGCGTGAGAGAGAGAGAGAGGGACAGGGCGTGAGAGCGAGAGAGGGTCAGGCCGTGAGAGCGAGAGAGAGAGGGAAAGAGCGTGAGAGAGAGGGACAGTGCGTGAGAGAGAGAGAGAGGGACAGGGCGTGTGAGAGAGAGAGAGAGAGAGACAGAGCGTGAGAGAGAGAGAGACAGAGCGTGAGAGAGAGAGAGACAGAGCGTGAGAGAGAGAGAGACAGAGCGTGAGAGAGAGAGAGACAGAGCGTGAGAGAGAGAGAGACAGAGCGTGAGAGAGAGAGAGACAGAGCGTGAGAGAGAGAGGGACAGAGCATGAGAGAGAGGGACAGGGCGTGAGAGAGAGGGACAGGGCGTGAGAGAGAGAGAGAGAGGGACAGTGCGTGAGAGAGAGAGAGAGGGACACAGCGTGAGAACGAGAGAGGGACAGAGCGTGAGAACGAGAGGGGGACAGGGCGTGAGAGCGAGAGAGAGGGACAGTTCCTGAGAGAGAGAAGGACCGGGCATGAGAGAGAGAGGGACAGTTCCTGAGAGAGGGACAGGGCGTGAGAGAGAGAGAGAGGGACAGGGCGTGAGAGAGAGAGAGAGAGGGACAGGGTGTGAGAGAGATAGAGAGGGACAGAGCGTGAGAGAGAGAGAGAGAGACAGAGCGTGAGAGAGAGAGAGAGGGAGAGATAAAGAGTGTGAGAGAGAGAGAGACAGAGCGTGAGAGGGAGAGAGGGACAGAGCGTGAGAGCGAGAGAGGTACAGAGCGTGAGAGCGAGAGGGGGACAGGGCGTGAGAGAGAGAGAGAGGGACAGTTCCTGAGAGAGAGAGAGGGACAGTTCCTGAGAGAGAGGGACAGTGCGTGAGAGAGAGAGAGAGGGACAGTGCGTGAGAGAGAGAGAGAGAGGGACAGTGCGTGAGAGAGGGAGAGAGAGAGGGACAGTGCGTGAGAGAGAGGGAGAGAGAGAGGGACAGTGCGTGAGAGAGAGAGGGACAGTGCGTGAGAGAGAGAGAGAGAGAGGGACAGTGCGTGAGAGAGAGAGAGAGGGACAGTGCGTGAGAGAGAGAGAGAGAGGGTCAGGGCGGCAGTTCGAGAGAGGGTCAGGCCGTGAGAGAGAGAGGGACAGAGCATGAGAGAGAGAGGGACAGAGCGTGAGAGAGAGAGGGACAGAGCGTGAGAGAGAGAGGGACAGAGCGTGAGAGAGAGAGGGACAGAGCGTGAGAGAGAGAGGGACAGAGCGTGAGAGTGAGAGGGACAGAGCGTGAGAGAGAGAGGGACAGAGCGTGAGAGAGAGAGGGACAGAGCGTGAGAGAGAGAGGGACAGAGCGTGAGAGAGAGAGGGACAGAGCGTGAGAGAGAGAGGGACAGAGCGTGAGAGAGAGAGGGACAGAGTGAGAGAGAGAGAGGGACAGAGTGAGAGAGAGAGAGGGACAGAGTGTGAGAGAGAGAGGGAAAGTGCGTGAGAGAGAGAGAGGGACAAGGCGTGAGAGAGAGAGAGAGAGGGACAGAGCGTGAGAGAGAGAGGGACAGTGCGTGAGAGAGAGAGGGACAGTGATGAGAGAGAGAGGGACAGTGCGTGAGAGAGAGAGGGACAGAGCGTGAGAGCGAGAGGGACAGTGCGTGAGAGAGAGAGGGACAGTGCGTGAGAGAGAGAGAGGGACAGAGCGTGAGAGAGAGGGACAGTGCGTGAGAGAGAGGGACAGTGCGTGAGAGAGAGGGACAGAGCGTGAGAGAGAGGGACAGGGCGTGAGAGAGAGGGACAGGGCGTGAGAGAGAGGGACAGGGCGTGAGAGAGAGGGACAGGGCGTGAGAGAGAGAGGGACAGGGCGTGAGAGAGAGGGACAGGGCGTGAGAGAGAGAGAGAGGGACAGTGCCTGAGAGAGAGAGAGAGGGACAGGGCGTGTGAGAGAGAGAGAGAGAGACAGAGCGTGAGAGAGAGAGGAACAGAGCATGAGAGAGAGGGACAGGGCGTGAGAGAGAGAGAGAGGGACAGGGCGTGAGAGAGAGAGAGAGGGACAGGGCGTGTGAGAGAGAGAGAGAGAGACAGAGCGTGAGAGAGAGAGAGAGAGACAGGGAGTGAGAGAGAGAGAGGGGGACGGTGCGTGAGAGAGAGAGAGAGGGACAGTGCGTGAGAGAGAGAGAGAGGGACAGTGCGTGAGAGAGAGAGACAGGGACAGGGTGTGAAAGAGAGAGAGAGAGACAGTGCGAGAGAGAGAGAGGGACAGTGCGTGAGAGAGAGAGAGAGGGACAGTGCGTGAGAGAGAGAGAGGGACAGTGCGTGAGAGAGAGAGACAGGGACAGGGTGTGAAAGAGAGAGAGAGAGACAGAGCGAGAGAGAGAGAGGGACAGTGCGTGAGAGAGAGAGAGGGACAGTGCGTGAGAGAGGGAGAGGGACAAGGCGTGAGAGAGTGAGAGAGAGAGAGTCAGAGCGCGAGAGAGAGGGACAGAGTGTGAGAGAGAGAGAGGGACAGAGCGTGAGAGAGAGAGGGACAGTGCGTGAGAGAGAGAGAGAGGGACAGTGCGTGAGAGAGAGAGAGAGGGACAGTGCGTGAGAGAGAGAGAGAGGGACAGTGCATGAGAGAGAGAGACAGGGACAGGGTGTGAAAGAGAGAGAGAGAGACAGAGCGAGAGAGAGAGAGGGACAGTGCGTGAGAGAGAGAGAGAGGGACAGTGCGTGAGAGAGAGAGAGAGGGACAGGGCATGAGAGAGAGGGACAGAGCGTGAGAGAGAGAGGGACAGAGCGTGAGAGAGAGAGGGACAGAGCGTGAGAGAGAGAGGGACAGAGCGTGAGAGAGAGAGGGACAGAGCGTGAGAGAGAGGGACAGGGCGTGAGAGAGAGGGACAGGGCGTGAGAGCGAGAGAGAGGGACAGTTCCTGAGAGAGAGAAGGACCGGGCATGAGAGAGAGAGGGACAGTTCCTGAGAGAGGGACAGGGCGTGAGAGAGAGAGAGAGGGACAGGGCGTGAGAGAGAGAGAGAGAGGGACAGGGCGTGAGAGAGAGAGAGAGAGGGACAGAGCATGAGAGAGAGAGAGAGGGACAGAGCGTGAGAGAGAGAGAGAGGGACAGGGCGTGTGAGAGAGAGAGAGAGAGAGAGACAGAGCGTGAGAGCGAGAGAGAGGGACAGGGCGTGTGAGAGAGAGAGAGAGAGAGAGACAGAGCGTGAGAGCGAGAGAGGGACAGAGCGTGAGAGCGAGAGAGGTACAGAGCGTGAGAGCGAGAGGGGGACAGGGCGTGAGAGAGAGAGAGAGGGACAGTTCCTGAGAGAGAGAGAGGGACAGTTCCTGAGAGAGAGGGACAGTGCGTGAGAGAGAGAGAGAGGGACAGTGCGTGAGAGAGAGAGAGAGGGACAGTGCGTGAGAGAGAGAGAGAGAGGGACAGTGCGTGAGAGAGAGAGAGAGAGGGACAGTGCGTGAGAGAGAGAGAGAGAGGGACAGTGCGTGAGAGAGAGAGAGAGAGGGACAGTGCGTGAGAGAGAGAGAGAGAGAGGGACAGTGCGTGAGAGAGAGAGAGAGGGACAGTGCGTGAGAGAGAGAGAGAGGGACAGTGCGTGAGAGAGAGAGAGAGGGTCAGGGCGGCAGTTCGAGAGAGGGTCAGGCCGTGAGAGAGAGAGGGACAGAGCATGAGAGAGAGAGGGACAGAGCGTGAGAGAGAGAGGGACAGAGCGTGAGAGAGAGAGGGACAGAGCGTGAGAGAGAGAGGGACAGAGCGTGAGAGAGAGAGGGACAGAGTGAGAGAGAGAGAGGGACAGAGTGAGAGAGAGAGAGGGACAGAGTGAGAGAGAGAGAGGGACAGAGTGTGAGAGAGAGAGGGAAAGTGCGTGAGAGAGAGAGAGGGACAAGGCGTGAGAGAGAGAGAGAGAGGGACAGAGCGTGAGAGAGAGAGGGACAGTGCGTGAGAGAGAGAGGGACAGTGCGTGAGAGAGAGAGGGACAGTGCGTGAGAGAGAGAGGGACAGTGATGAGAGAGAGAGGGACAGTGCGTGAGAGAGAGAGGGACAGTGATGAGAGAGAGAGGGACAGTGCGTGAGAGAGAGGGACAGTGCGTGAGAGAGAGGGACAGAGCGTGAGAGAGAGGGACAGGGCGTGAGAGAGAGGGACAGGGCGTGAGAGAGAGAGGGACAGGGCGTGAGAGAGAGGGACAGGGCGTGAGAGAGAGAGAGAGGGACAGGGCGTGAGAGAGAGAGAGAGGGACAGTGCCTGAGAGAGAGAGAGAGAGGGACAGGGCGTGTGAGAGAGAGAGAGAGAGACAGAGCGTGAGAGAGAGAGGGACAGAGCATGAGAGAGAGGGACAGGGCGTGAGAGAGAGAGAGAGGGACAGGGCGTGAGAGAGAGAGAGAGGGACAGGGCGTGTGAGAGAGAGAGAGAGAGACAGAGCGTGAGAGAGAGAGAGAGGGACAGGGCGTGAGAGAGAGAGAGGGGGACGGTGCATGAGAGAGAGAGAGAGGGACAGTGCGTGAGAGAGAGAGAGAGGGACAGTGCGTGAGAGAGAGAGACAGGGACAGGGTGTGAAAGAGAGAGAAAGACAGAGCGAGAGAGAGAGAGGGACAGTGCGTGAGAGAGAGAGAGAGGGGCAGTGCGTGAGAGAGAGAGACAGGGACAGGGTGTGAAAGAGAGAGAGAGACAGAGCGAGAGAGAGAGAGGGACAGTGCGTGAGAGAGAGAGAGGGACAGTGCGTGAGAGAGAGAGAGGGACAGTGCGTGAGAGAGGGAGAGGGACAAGGCGTGATAGAGTGAGAGAGAGAGAGTCAGAGCGCGAGAGAGAGGGACAGAGCGTGAGAGAGAGAGAGGGACAGTGCGTGAGAGAGAGAGAGGGACAGTGCGTGAGAGAGAGAGAGGGACAGTGCGTGAGAGAGAGAGGGACAGTGCGTGAGAGAGAGAGAGGGACAGTGCGTGAGAGAGAGAGAGGGACAGTGCGTGAGAGAGAGAGAGGGACAGTGCGTGAGAGAGAGAGAGGGACAGTGCGTGAGAGAGAGAGAGGGACAGTGCGTGAGAGAGAGAGAGGGACAGTGCGTGAGAGAGAGAGAGGGACAGTGCGTGAGAGAGAGAGAGGGACAGTGCGTGAGAGAGAGAGAGGGACAGTGCGTGAGAGAGAGAGAGGGACAGTGCGTGAGAGAGAGAGAGGGACAGTGCGTGAGAGAGAGAGAGGGACAGTGCGTGAGAGAGAGAGAGGGACAGGGCATGAGAGCGAGAGAGAGAGGGACAGGGCATGAGAGCGAGAGAGAGAGAGACAGGGCGTGAGAGAGAGAGAGGGACAGGGCGTGAGAGAGAGAGAGGGACAGGGCGTGAGAGAGAGAGAGAGGGACAGGGCGTGAGAGCGAGAGAGGGTCAGGCCGTGAGAGCGAGAGAGAGAGGGAAAGAGCGTGAGAGAGAGGGACAGTGCCTGAGAGAGAGAGAGAGGGACAGGGCGTGTGAGAGAGAGAGAGAGAGAGACAGAGCGTGAGAGAGAGAGAGACAGAGCGTGAGAGAGAGAGAGACAGAGCGTGAGAGAGAGAGAGACAGAGCGTGAGAGAGAGAGAGACAGAGCGTGAGAGAGAGAGAGACAGAGCGTGAGAGAGAGAGGGACAGAGCGTGAGAGAGAGAGGGACAGAGCGTGAGAGAGAGAGGGACAGAGCGTGAGAGAGAGAGGGACAGAGCATGAGAGAGAGGGACAGGGCGTGAGAGAGAGGGACAGGGCGTGAGAGAGAGAGAGAGAGGGACAGTGCGTGAGAGAGAGAGAGAGGGACACAGCGTGAGAACGAGAGAGGGACAGAGCGTGAGAACGAGAGGGGGACAGGGCGTGAGAGCGAGAGAGAGGGACAGTTCCTGAGAGAGAGAAGGACCGGGCATGAGAGAGAGAGGGACAGTTCCTGAGAGAGGGACAGGGCGTGAGAGAGAGAGAGAGGGACAGGGCGTGAGAGAGAGAGAGAGAGGGACAGGGCGTGAGAGAGAGAGAGAGAGGGACAGAGCATGAGAGAGAGAGAGAGGGACAGAGCGTGAGAGAGAGAGAGAGGGACAGGGCGTGTGAGAGAGAGAGAGAGAGAGAGACAGAGCGTGAGAGCGAGAGAGGGACAGAGCGTGAGAGCGAGAGAGGTACAGAGCGTGAGAGCGAGAGGGGGACAGGGCGTGAGAGAGAGAGAGAGGGACAGTTCCTGAGAGAGAGAGAGGGACAGTTCCTGAGAGAGAGGGACAGTGCGTGAGAGAGAGAGAGAGGGACAGTGCGTGAGAGAGAGAGAGAGGGACAGTGCGTGAGAGAGAGAGAGAGAGGGACAGTGCGTGAGAGAGAGAGAGAGAGGGACAGTGCGTGAGAGAGAGAGAGAGAGGGACAGTGCGTGAGAGAGAGAGAGAGAGGGACAGTGCGTGAGAGAGAGAGAGAGAGAGGGACAGTGCGTGAGAGAGAGAGAGAGGGACAGTGCGTGAGAGAGAGAGAGAGGGACAGTGCGTGAGAGAGAGAGAGAGGGTCAGGGCGGCAGTTCGAGAGAGGGTCAGGCCGTGAGAGAGAGAGGGACAGAGCATGAGAGAGAGAGGGACAGAGCGTGAGAGAGAGAGGGACAGAGCGTGAGAGAGAGAGGGACAGAGCGTGAGAGAGAGAGGGACAGAGCGTGAGAGAGAGAGGGACAGAGTGAGAGAGAGAGAGGGACAGAGTGAGAGAGAGAGAGGGACAGAGTGTGAGAGAGAGAGGGAAAGTGCGTGAGAGAGAGAGAGGGACAAGGCGTGAGAGAGAGAGAGAGAGGGACAGAGCGTGAGAGAGAGAGGGACAGTGCGTGAGAGAGAGAGGGACAGTGCGTGAGAGAGAGAGGGACAGTGCGTGAGAGAGAGAGGGACAGTGATGAGAGAGAGAGGGACAGTGCGTGAGAGAGAGAGGGACAGTGATGAGAGAGAGAGGGACAGTGCGTGAGAGAGAGGGACAGTGCGTGAGAGAGAGGGACAGAGCGTGAGAGAGAGGGACAGGGCGTGAGAGAGAGGGACAGGGCGTGAGAGAGAGAGGGACAGGGCGTGAGAGAGAGGGACAGGGCGTGAGAGAGAGAGAGAGGGACAGGGCGTGAGAGAGAGAGAGAGGGACAGTGCCTGAGAGAGAGAGAGAGAGGGACAGGGCGTGTGAGAGAGAGAGAGAGAGACAGAGCGTGAGAGAGAGAGGGACAGAGCATGAGAGAGAGGGACAGGGCGTGAGAGAGAGAGAGAGGGACAGGGCGTGAGAGAGAGAGAGAGGGACAGGGCGTGTGAGAGAGAGAGAGAGAGACAGAGCGTGAGAGAGAGAGAGAGGGACAGGGCGTGAGAGAGAGAGAGGGGGACGGTGCATGAGAGAGAGAGAGAGGGACAGTGCGTGAGAGAGAGAGAGAGGGACAGTGCGTGAGAGAGAGAGACAGGGACAGGGTGTGAAAGAGAGAGAAAGACAGAGCGAGAGAGAGAGAGGGACAGTGCGTGAGAGAGAGAGAGAGGGGCAGTGCGTGAGAGAGAGAGACAGGGACAGGGTGTGAAAGAGAGAGAGAGACAGAGCGAGAGAGAGAGAGGGACAGTGCGTGAGAGAGAGAGAGGGACAGTGCGTGAGAGAGAGAGAGGGACAGTGCGTGAGAGAGGGAGAGGGACAAGGCGTGAGAGAGTGAGAGAGAGAGAGTCAGAGCGCGAGAGAGAGGGACGGAGCGTGAGAGAGAGAGAGGGACAGTGCGTGAGAGAGAGAGAGGGACAGTGCGTGAGAGAGAGAGAGGGACAGTGCGTGAGAGAGAGAGGGACAGTGCGTGAGAGAGAGAGAGGGACAGTGCGTGAGAGAGAGAGAGGGACAGTGCGTGAGAGAGAGAGAGGGACAGTGCGTGAGAGAGAGAGAGGGACAGTGCGTGAGAGAGAGAGAGGGACAGTGCGTGAGAGAGAGAGAGGGACAGTGCGTGAGAGAGAGAGAGGGACAGTGCGTGAGAGAGAGAGAGGGACAGTGCGTGAGAGAGAGAGAGGGACAGTGCGTGAGAGAGAGAGAGGGACAGTGCGTGAGAGAGAGAGAGGGACAGTGCGTGAGAGAGAGAGAGGGACAGTGCGTGAGAGAGAGAGAGGGACAGGGCATGAGAGCGAGAGAGAGAGGGACAGGGCATGAGAGCGAGAGAGAGAGAGACAGGGCGTGAGAGAGAGAGAGGGACAGGGCGTGAGAGAGAGAGAGGGACAGGGCGTGAGAGAGAGAGAGAGGGACAGGGCGTGAGAGCGAGAGAGGGTCAGGCCGTGAGAGCGAGAGAGAGAGGGAAAGAGCGTGAGAGAGAGGGACAGTGCCTGAGAGAGAGAGAGAGGGACAGGGCGTGTGAGAGAGAGAGAGAGAGAGACAGAGCGTGAGAGAGAGAGAGACAGAGCGTGAGAGAGAGAGAGACAGAGCGTGAGAGAGAGAGAGACAGAGCGTGAGAGAGAGAGAGACAGAGCGTGAGAGAGAGAGAGACAGAGCGTGAGAGAGAGAGGGACAGAGCGTGAGAGAGAGAGGGACAGAGCGTGAGAGAGAGAGGGACAGAGCGTGAGAGAGAGAGGGACAGAGCATGAGAGAGAGGGACAGGGCGTGAGAGAGAGGGACAGGGCGTGAGAGAGAGAGAGAGAGGGACAGTGCGTGAGAGAGAGAGAGAGGGACACAGCGTGAGAACGAGAGAGGGACAGAGCGTGAGAACGAGAGGGGGACAGGGCGTGAGAGCGAGAGAGAGGGACAGTTCCTGAGAGAGAGAAGGACCGGGCATGAGAGAGAGAGGGACAGTTCCTGAGAGAGGGACAGGGCGTGAGAGAGAGAGAGAGGGACAGGGCGTGAGAGAGAGAGAGAGAGGGACAGGGCGTGAGAGAGAGAGAGAGAGGGACAGAGCATGAGAGAGAGAGAGAGGGACAGAGCGTGAGAGAGAGAGAGAGGGACAGGGCGTGTGAGAGAGAGAGAGAGAGAGAGACAGAGCGTGAGAGCGAGAGAGGGACAGAGCGTGAGAGCGAGAGAGGTACAGAGCGTGAGAGCGAGAGGGGGACAGGGCGTGAGAGAGAGAGAGAGGGACAGTTCCTGAGAGAGAGAGAGGGACAGTTCCTGAGAGAGAGGGACAGTGCGTGAGAGAGAGAGAGAGGGACAGTGCGTGAGAGAGAGAGAGAGGGACAGTGCGTGAGAGAGAGAGAGAGAGGGACAGTGCGTGAGAGAGAGAGAGAGAGAGGGACAGTGCGTGAGAGAGAGAGAGAGAGGGACAGTGCGTGAGAGAGAGAGAGAGAGGGACAGTGCGTGAGAGAGAGAGAGAGAGAGGGACAGTGCGTGAGAGAGAGAGAGAGGGACAGTGCGTGAGAGAGAGAGAGAGGGACAGTGCGTGAGAGAGAGAGAGAGGGTCAGGGCGGCAGTTCGAGAGAGGGTCAGGCCGTGAGAGAGAGAGGGACAGAGCATGAGAGAGAGGGACAGAGCGTGAGAGAGAGAGGGACAGAGCGTGAGAGAGAGAGGGACAGAGCGTGAGAGAGAGAGGGACAGTGCGTGAGAGAGAGAGGGACAGAGCGTGAGAGAGAGAGGGACAGAGTGAGAGAGAGAGAGGGACAGAGTGAGAGAGAGAGAGGGACAGAGTGTGAGAGAGAGAGGGAAAGTGCGTGAGAGAGAGAGAGGGACAAGGCGTGAGAGAGAGAGAGAGAGGGACAGAGCGTGAGAGAGAGAGGGACAGTGCGTGAGAGAGAGAGGGACAGTGCGTGAGAGAGAGAGGGACAGTGCGTGAGAGAGAGAGGGACAGTGATGAGAGAGAGAGGGACAGTGCGTGAGAGAGAGAGGGACAGTGCGTGAGAGAGAGGGACAGGGCGTGAGAGAGAGGGACAGGGCGTGAGAGAGAGAGGGACAGGGCGTGAGAGAGAGGGACAGGGCGTGAGAGAGAGAGAGAGGGACAGGGCGTGAGAGAGAGAGAGAGGGACAGTGCGTAAGAGAGAGAGAGAGGGACAGGGCGTGAGAGAGAGAGAGAGACAGAGCGTGAGAGAGAGAGGGACAGAGCGTGAGAGAGAGGGACAGGGCGTGAGAGAGAGAGAGAGGGACAGGGCGTGAGAGAGAGAGAGAGGGACAGGGCGTGAGAGAGAGAGAGAGGGACAGGGCGTGTGAGAGAGAGAGAGAGAGACAGAGCGTGAGAGAGAGAGAGAGGGACAGGGCGTGAGAGAGAGAGAGGGGGACGGTGCATGAGAGAGAGAGAGAGGGACAGTGCGTGAGAGAGAGAGAGAGGGACAGTGCGTGAGAGAGAGAGACAGGGACAGGGTGTGAAAGAGAGAGAAAGACAGAGCGAGAGAGAGAGAGGGACAGTGCGTGAGAGAGAGAGAGAGGGGCAGTGCGTGAGAGAGAGAGACAGGGACAGGGTGTGAAAGAGAGAGAGAGACAGAGCGAGAGAGAGAGAGGGACAGTGCGTGAGAGAGAGAGAGGGACAGTGCGTGAGAGAGAGAGAGGGACAGTGCGTGAGAGAGGGAGAGGGACAAGGCGTGAGAGAGTGAGAGAGAGAGAGTCAGAGCGCGAGAGAGAGGGACAGAGCGTGAGAGAGAGAGAGGGACAGAGCGTGAGAGAGAGAGAGGGACAGAGCGTGAGAGAGAGAGGGACAGTGCGTGAGAGATAGAGAGAGGGACAGTGCGTGAGAGAGAGAGAGAGGGACAGTGCGTGAGAGAGAGAGAGAGGGACAGTGCATGAGAGAGAGAGACAGGGACAGGGTGTGAAAGAGAGAGAGAGACAGAGCGAGAGAGAGAGAGGGACAGTGCGTGAGAGAGAGAGAGAGGGACAGTGCGTGAGAGAGAGAGAGGGACAGTGCGTGAGAGAGAGAGAGAGGGACAGGGCGTGAGAGAGAGGGACAGGGCGTGAGAGAGAGGGACAGAGCGTGAGAGAGAGAGGCAGAGCGTGAGAGAGAGAGGGACAGGGCGTGAGAGAGAGAGAGAGGGACAGTGCGTGAGAGAGAGAGGGACAGTGCGTGAGAGAGAGAGGGACAGTGCGTGAGAGAGAGAGAGAGGGACAGTGCGTGAGAGAGCGAGAGAGGGACAGAGCGTGAGAGCGAGAGAGGGACAGGGCGTGAGAGCGAGAGAGAGAGGGACAGTTCCTGAGAGAGAGAGGGACCGGGCGTGAGAGAGAGAGGGAGAGGAACAGTTCCTGAGAGAAAGAGGGACAGAGTGTGAGAGAGAGAGAGGGATAGGGCGTGAGAGAGAGAGAGGGACAGGGCGTGAGAGAGAGAGAGGGACAGGGCGTGAGAGAGAGAGAGGGACAGTGCGTGAGAGAGAGAGAGAGGGACAGGGCGTGAGAGAGAGAGAGGGACAGTGCGTGAGAGAGAGAAGGACAGAGCGTGAGAGTGAGAGAGAGGGACAGGGCGTGAGAGAGAGAGAGGGACAGTGCGTGAGAGAGAGAAAGACAGAGCGTGAGAGTGAGAGAGAGGGACAGAGCGTGAGAGAGAGGGGGACAGGGCGTGAGAGAGAGAGAGAGGGACAGGGCGTGAGAGAGAGAGAGAGGGACAGGGCGTGAGAGAGAGAGAGAGGGACAGGGCGTGAGAGAGAGAGGGACAGGGCGTGAGAGAGAGAGGGACAGGGCGTGAGAGAGAGAGAGAGAGAGGGACAGTGCGTGAGAGAGAGAGAGAGAGAGGGACAGTGCGTGAGAGAGAGAGAGAGAGAGAGGGACAGTGCGTGAGAGAGAGAGAGAGAGGGACAGTGCGTGAGAGAGAGAGAGAGAGAGGGACAGTGCGTGAGAGAGAGAGAGAGGGACAGTGCGTGAGAGAGAGAGAGAGGGACAGTGCGTGAGAGAGAGAGAGAGAGGGTCAGGGCGGCAGTTCGAGAGAGGGTCAGGCCGTGAGAGAGAGAGGGACAGAGCATGAGAGAGAGAGGGACAGAGCGTGAGAGAGAGAGGGACAGAGCGTGAGAGAGAGAGGGACAGAGCGTGAGAGAGAGAGGGACAGAGCGTGAGAGAGAGAGGGACAGAGCGTGAGAGAGAGAGGGACAGAGCGTGAGAGAGAGAGGGACAGAGCGAGAGAGAGAGAGGGACAGAGCGAGAGAGAGAGAGGGACAGAGTGTGAGAGAGAGAGGGAAAGTGCGTGAGAGAGAGAGAGGGACAAGGCGTGAGAGAGAGAGAGAGAGGGACAGAGCGTGAGAGAGAGAGGGACAGTGCGTGAGAGAGAGAGGGACAGTGCGTGAGAGAGAGAGGGACAGTGCGTGAGAGAGAGAGGGACAGTGCGTGAGAGAGAGAGGGACAGTGCGTGAGAGAGAGAGGGACAGTGATGAGAGAGAGAGGGACAGTGCGTGAGAGAGAGGGACAGTGCGTGAGAGAGAGGGACAGAGCGTGAGAGAGAGGGACAGGGCGTGAGAGAGAGGGACAGGGCGTGAGAGAGAGAGGGACAGGGCGTGAGAGAGAGGGACAGGGCGTGAGAGAGAGAGAGAGGGACAGTGCCTGAGAGAGAGAGAGAGGGACAGGGCGTGTGAGAGAGAGAGAGAGAGACAGAGCGTGAGAGAGAGAGGGACAGAGCATGAGAGAGAGGGACAGGGCGTGAGAGAGAGAGAGAGGGACAGGGCGTGAGAGAGAGAGAGAGGGACAGGGCGTGTGAGAGAGAGAGAGAGAGACAGAGCGTGAGAGAGAGAGAGAGGGACAGGGCGTGAGAGAGAGAGAGGGGGACGGTGCGTGAGAGAGAGAGAGAGGGACAGTGCGTGAGAGAGAGAGAGAGGGACAGTGCGTGAGAGAGAGAGACAGGGACAGGGTGTGAAAGAGAGAGAGAGAGACAGAGCGAGAGAGAGAGAGGGACAGTGCGTGAGAGAGAGAGAGAGGGGCAGTGCGTGAGAGAGAGAGACAGGGACAGGGTGTGAAAGAGAGAGAGAGAGACAGAGCGAGAGAGAGAGAGGGACAGTGCGTGAGAGAGAGAGAGGGACAGTGCGTGAGAGAGAGAGAGGGACAGTGCGTGAGAGAGGGACAGGGACAAGGCGTGAGAGAGTGAGAGAGAGAGAGTCAGAGCGCGAGAGAGAGGGACAGAGCGTGAGAGAGAGAGAGGGACAGAGCGTGAGAGAGAGAGGGACCGTGCGTGAGAGAGAGAGAGAGGGACAGTGCGTGAGAGAGAGAGAGAGGGACAGTGCGTGAGAGAGAGAGAGAGGGACAGTGCGTGAGAGAGAGAGAGAGGGACAGTGCATGAGAGAGAGAGACAGGGACAGGGTGTGAAAGAGAGAGAGAGAGACAGAGCGAGAGAGAGAGAGGGACAGTGCGTGAGAGAGAGACAGAGGGACAGTGCGTGAGAGAGAGAGAGGGACAGTGCGTGAGAGAGAGAGAGAGGGACAGGGCGTGAGAGAGAGGGACAGAGCGTGAGAGAGAGAGGCAGAGCGTGAGAGAGAGAGGGACAGGGCGTGAGAGAGAGAGAGAGGGACAGTGCGTGAGAGAGAGAGGGACAGTGCGTGAGAGAGAGAGGGACAGTGCGTGAGAGAGAGAGAGAGGGACAGTGCGTGAGAGAGCGAGAGAGGGACAGAGCGTGAGAGCGAGAGAGGGACAGGGCGTGAGAGCGAGAGAGAGAGGGACAGTTCCTGAGAGAGAGAGGGACCGGGCGTGAGAGAGAGAGGGGAGAGGAACAGTTCCTGAGAGAAAGAGGGACAGAGTGTGAGAGAGAGAGAGAGAGAGAGGGATAGGGCGTGAGAGAGAGAGAGGGACAGGGCGTGAGAGAGAGAGAGGGACAGGGCGTGAGAGAGAGAGAGGGACAGTGCGTGAGAGAGAGAGAGAGGGACAGGGCGTGAGAGAGAGAGAGAGGGACAGTGCGTGAGAGAGAGAAAGACAGAGCGTGAGAGTGAGAGAGAGGGACAGGGCGTGAGAGAGAGAGAGGGACAGGGCGTGAGAGAGAGAGAGGGACAGTGCGTGAGAGAGAGAAAGACAGAGCGTGAGAGTGAGAGAGAGGGACAGAGCGTGAGAGAGAGGGGGACAGGGCGCGAGAGAGAGAGAGAGGGACAGGGCGTGAGAGAGAGAGAGAGGGACAGGGCGTGAGAGAGAGAGAGAGGGACAGGGCGTGAGAGAGAGAGAGAGGGACAGGGCGTGAGAGAGAGAGAGAGGGACAGGGCGTGAGAGAGAGAGGGACAGGGCGTGAGAGAGAGAGGGACAGGGCGTGAGAGAGAGAGAGAGGGACAGTGCGTGAGAGAGAGAGAGAGGGACAGTGCGTGAGAGAGAGAGAGAGGGACAGGGCGTGAGAGAGAGAGAGGGACAGTGCGTGAGAGAGAGAGAGGCACAGTGCGTGAGAGAGAGAAAGACAGAGCGTGAGAGTGAGAGAGAGGGACAGGGCGTGAAAGAGAGAGAGAGAGAGAGGGACAGGGCGTGAGAGAGAGAGAGAGGGACAGGGCGTGAGAGCGAGGGAGGGACAGGGCGTGAGAGAGCGAGGGAGGGACAGTGCGTGAGAGAGAGAGAGAGAGGGACAGGGCGTGAGAGAGAGAGAGGGACAGGGCGTGAGCGAGAGAGAGAGGGACAGTGCGTGAGAGCGAGAGGGACAGTGCGTGAGAGAGCGAGAGAGGGACAGAGCGTGAGAGAGAGAGAGGGACAGGGGCGTGAGCAAGAGAGAGAGGGACAGGGCGTGAGCAAGAGAGAGAGGGACAGGGCGTGAGCAAGAGAGAGGGGGACAGGGCGTGAGAGAGAGAGAGAGAGAGGGACAGTGCGTGAGAGAGAGGGGGACAGGGCGTGAGCGAGCGAGAGGGGGACAGGGCGTGAGCGAGAGAGAGAGGGACAGGGCGTGAGAGAGAGAGAGAGGGACAGGGCGTGAGAGAGAGAGAGAGGGGGACAGGGCGTGAGAGAGAGAGACAGGGTGTGAGAGTGAGAGGGGGCCAGGGCGTGAGAGAAAGAGAGGGACAGAGTATGAGAGAGAGAGAGAGGGACAGAGCATGAGAGAGAGAGAGAGGGGGACAGGGCGTGAGAGAGAGAGAGGGACAGAGTATGAGAGAGAGAGAGAGGGACAGTGCGTGAGAGAGAGAGAGAGGGGTACTGGGCGTGAGAGAGAGAGAGAGAGAGGGACAGGGCGTGAGAGAGAGAGAGAGGGGGACAGGGCGTGAGAGAGAGAGAGGGACAGAGTATGAGAGAGAGAGAGAGGGACAGTGCGTGAGAGAGAGAGAGAGGGGTACTGGGCGTGAGAGAGAGAGAGAGAGGGACAGGGCGTGAGAGAGAGAGAGAGTGGGACAGGGCGTGAGAGAGAGAGAGAGGGACAGAGTGTGAGAGAAAGAGAGACAGAGCGTGAGAGAGAGAGAGGGACAGGGCGTGAGAGAGAGAGAGAGAGTGGGACAGGGCGTGAGAGAGAGGGACAGTGCGTGTGAGAGAGAGAGAGGGACAGAGCGTGAGAGAAAGCGAGAGAGAGGGACAGTGCGTGAGAGAGAGAGAGAGGGACAGTGCGTGAGAGAGCGAGAGAGGGACAGTGCGTGAGAGAGAGAGAGAGGGACAGGCCGTGAGAGAGAGGGGCAGTGCGTGAGAGAGAGGGAGAGGGAAAGTGCGTGAGAGAGAGAGAGAGGGACAGTGCGTGAGAGAGAGAGGGAGGGACAGGGCGTGAGAGAGAGGGACCGAGCGTGAGAGAGAGAGGCCGAGCGTGAGAGAGAGAGGGACAGGGCGTGAGAGAGAGAGAGAGGGACAGGGCGTGAGAGAGAAAGAGAGGGACAGTGCGTGAGAGAGAGAGGGACAGGGCGTGAGAGAGAGAGAGAGGGACAGGGCGTGAGAGAGAGAGGGACAGGGCGTGAGAGAGAGAGAGAGGGACAGGGCGTGAGAGAGAGAGGGACAGTGCGTGACAGAGAGAGGGAGAGGGACAGTGCGTGAGAGAGAGAGGGAGAGGGACAGTGCGTGAGAGAGAGAGAGAGGGACAGTGCGTGAGAGAGAGAGAGAGGGACAGTGCATGAGAGAGAGGGACAGTGCGTGAGAGAGAGAGAGAGGGACAGTGCGTGAGAGAGAGGGACAGTGCGTGAGAGAGAGAGAGAGGGACAGTGCGTGAGAGAGAGAGAGAGGGACAGTGCTTGAGAGAGAGAGAGAGGGACAGTGCGTGAGAGAGAGAGAGAGGGACAGTGCGTGAGAGAGAGGGAGAGGGACAGGGTGTGAAAGAGAGAGAGAGACAGAGTGAGAGAGAGAGAGGGACAGTGCGTGTGAGAGAGAGAGAGGGATAGTGCGTGAGAGAGAGAGGGACAGGGCGTGAGAGAGAGGGACAGAGCGTGAGAGAGAGGGACAGGGCGTGAGAGAGAGAGAGAGGGACAGGGCGTGAGAGAGAGAGAGAGGGACAGGGCGTGAGAGAGAAAGAGAGGGACAGTGCGTGAGAGAGAGAGGGACAGGGCGTGTGAGAGAGAGAGAGAGGGACAGGGCGTGAGAGAGAGAGGGACAGGGCGTGAGAGAGAGAGGGACAGGGCGTGAGAGAGGGACAGTGCGTGAGAGAGAGAGAGAGGGACAGTGCGTGAGAGAGAGAGGGAGAGGGACAGTGCGTGAGAGAGAGAGAGAGGGACAGTGCGTGAGAGAGAGAGAGAGGGACAGTGCGTGAGAGAGAGAGAGAGAGGGACAGTGCGTGAGAGAGAGAGAGAGGGACAGTGCGTGAGAGAGAGAGAGAGGGACAGTGCGTGAGAGAGAGAGAGAGGGACAGTGCGTGAGAGAGAGAGAGAGGGACAGTGCGTGAGAGAGAGAGAGAGGGACAGTGCGTGAGAGAGAGAGAGAGGGACAGTGCGTGAGAGAGAGAGAGAGGGACAGTGCGTGAGAGAGAGAGAGAGGGACAGTGCGTGAGAGAGAGAGAGAGGGACAGTGCGTGAGAGAGAGAGAGAGGGACAGTGCGTGAGAGAGAGAGAGAGGGACAGTGCGTGAGAGAGAGAGAGAGGGACAGTGCGTGAGAGAGAGAGAGAGGGACAGTGCGTGAGAGAGAGAGAGAGGGACAGTGCGTGAGAGAGAGAGAGAGGGACAGTGCGTGAGAGAGAGAGAGAGGGACAGGGCGTGAGCGAGAGAGAGGGGGACAGGGCGTGAGCGAGCGAGAGGGGGACAGGGCGTGAGCGAGAGAGAGAGGGACAGGGCGTGAGAGAGAGAGAGAGGGGGACAGGGCGTGAGCGAGAGAGAGAGGGACAGGGTGTGAGCGAGAGAGAGAGGGACAGGGCGTGAGAGAGAGAGAGAGGGGGACAGGGCTTGAGAGAGAGAGACAGGGTGTGAGAGTGAGAGGGGGCCAGGGCGTGAGAGAAAGAGAGGGACAGAGTATGAGAGAGAGAGAGAGGGACAGAGCATGATAGAGAGAGAGAGGGGGACAGGGCGTGAGAGAGAGAGAGGGACAGAGTATGAGAGAGAGAGAGAGGGACAGTGCGTGAGAGAGAGAGAGGGGTACTGGGCGTGAGAGAGAGAGAGAGAGGGACAGGGCGTGAGAGAGAGAGAGAGTGGGACAGGGCGTGAGAGAGAGAGAGAGGGACAGAGTGTGAGAGAAAGAGAGACAGAGCGTGAGAGAGAGAGAGGGACAGGGCGTGAGAGAGAGAGAGAGAGTGGGACAGGGCGTGAGAGAGAGGGACAGTGCGTGTGAGAGAGAGAGAGGGACAGAGCGTGAGAGAAAGCGAGAGAGAGGGACAGTGCGTGAGAGAGAGAGAGAGGGACAGTGCGTGAGAGAGCGAGAGAGGGACAGTGCGTGAGAGAGAGAGAGAGGGACAGGCCGTGAGAGAGAGGGGCAGTGCGTGAGAGAGAGGGAGAGGGAAAGTGCGTGAGAGAGAGAGAGAGGGACAGTGCGTGAGAGAGAGAGGGAGGGACAGGGCGTGAGAGAGAGGGACCGAGCGTGAGAGAGAGAGGCCGAGCGTGAGAGAGAGAGGGACAGGGCGTGAGAGAGAGAGAGAGGGACAGGGCGTGAGAGAGAAAGAGAGGGACAGTGCGTGAGAGAGAGAGGGACAGGGCGTGAGAGAGAGAGAGAGGGACAGGGCGTGAGAGAGAGAGGGACAGGGCGTGAGAGAGAGAGAGAGGGACAGGGCGTGAGAGAGAGAGGGACAGTGCGTGACAGAGAGAGGGAGAGGGACAGTGCGTGAGAGAGAGAGGGAGAGGGACAGTGCGTGAGAGAGAGAGAGAGGGACAGTGCGTGAGAGAGAGAGAGAGGGACAGTGCGTGAGAGAGAGGGACAGTGCGTGAGAGAGAGAGAGAGGGACAGTGCGTGAGAGAGAGGGACAGTGCGTGAGAGAGAGAGAGAGGGACAGTGCGTGAGAGAGAGAGAGAGGGACAGTGCTTGAGAGAGAGAGAGAGGGACAGTGCGAGAGAGAGAGAGAGAGGGACAGTGCGTGAGAGAGAGGGAGAGGGACAGGGTGTGAAAGAGAGAGAGAGACAGAGTGAGAGAGAGAGAGGGACAGTGCGTGTGAGAGAGAGAGAGGGATAGTGCGTGAGAGAGAGAGGGGCAGGGCGTGAGAGAGAGGGACAGAGCGTGAGAGAGAGGGACAGGGCGTGAGAGAGAGAGGGACAGGGCATGTGAGAGAGAGAGAGAGGGTCAGGGCGTGAGAGAGAGAGGGACAGGGCGTGAGAGAGAGAGAGAGGGACAGGGCGTGAGAGAGAGAGGGACAGTGCGTGAGAGAGAGAGAGAGGGACAGTGCGTGAGAGAGAGAGGGAGAGGGACAGTGCGTGAGAGAGAGAGAGAGGGACAGTGCGTGAGAGAGAGAGAGAGGGACAGTGCGTGAGAGAGAGAGAGAGAGGGACAGTGCGTGAGAGAGAGAGAGAGGGACAGTGCGTGAGAGAGAGAGAGAGGGACAGTGCGTGAGAGAGAGAGAGAGGGACAGGGCGTGAGAGAGAGAGAGAGGGACAGGGCATGAGAGAGAGAGAGGGACAGGGCGTGAGAGAGAGAGAGAGGGACAGTGCGTGAGAGAGAGAGAGAGGGACAGTGCGTGAGAGAGAGAGAGAGGGACAGTGCGTGAGAGAGAGAGAGAGGGACAGTGCGTGAGAGAGAGAGAGAGGGACAGTGCGTGAGAGAGAGAGAGAGGGACAGTGCGTGAGAGAGAGAGAGAGGGACAGTGCGTGAGAGAGAGAGAGAGGGACAGTGCGTGAGAGAGAGAGAGAGGGACAGTGCGTGAGAGAGAGAGAGAGGGACAGTGCGTGAGAGAGAGAGAGGGACAGGGCGTGAGAGAGAGGGACAGTGCGTGAGAGAGAGAGAGAGGGACAGTGCGTGAGAGAGAGAGAGAGGGACAGTGCGTGAGAGAGAGAGAGAGGGACAGTGCGTGAGAGAGAGAGAGAGGGACAGTGCGTGAGAGAGAGAGGGACAGTGCGTGAGAGAGAGAGAGAGGGACAGTGCGTGAGAGAGAGAGAGAGGGACAGTGCGTGAGAGAGAGAGAGAGGGACAGTGCGTGAGAGAGAGAGAGAGGGACAGGGTGTGAAAGAGAGAGAGAGACAGAGTGAGAGAGAGAGCGGGACAGTGCGTGAGAGAGAGAGAGAGGGACAGGGTGTGAAAGAGAGAGAGAGACAGAGTGAGAGAGAGAGAGGGACAGTGCGTGAGAGAGAGAGAGAGGGATAGTGCGTGAGAGAGAGAGGGGCAGGGCGTGAGAGAGAGGGACAGAGCGTGAGAGAGAGAGGCAGAGTGTGAGAGAGAGAGGGACAGGGCGTGAGAGAGAGAGGGACAGGGTGTGAGAGAGAGAGGGACAGGGTGTGAGAGAGAGAGGGACAGGGCGTGAGAGAGAGAGGGACAGGACGTGAGAGAGAGAGAGAGGGACAGGACGTGAGAGAGAGAGAGAGGGACAGGGCGTGAGAGAGAGAGGGACAGGGCGTGAGAGAGAGAGAGAGGGACAGTGCGTGAGAGCGAGAGAGAGGGACAGTGCGTGAGAGAGAGAGAGAGGGACAGTGCGTGAGAGAGCGAGAGAGGGACAGAGCGTGAGAGTGAGAGAGGGACAGGGCGTGAGAGCGAGAGAGAGAGGGACAGTTCCTGAGAGAGAGAGGGACCGGGCGTGAGAGAGAGTGAGAGAGAGGGACAGTTCCTGAGAGAAAGAGGGACAGAGCGTGAGAGAGAGAGAGAGGTATAAGGTGTGAGAGAGTGAGAGAGGGACAGGGCGTGAGAGAGAGAGAAAGGGACAGGGCGTGAGAGAGAGAGAGGGACAGTGCGTGAGAGAGAGAAAGACAGAGCGTGAGAGAGAGAGAGAGGGACAAGGCGTGAAAGCGAGAGAGAGGGAGAGGACGTGAGAGAGAGAGAGAGGGACAGGGCGTGAGAGCGAGGGAGGGACAGGGCGTGAGAGAGAGAGAGGGGGACAGGGCGTGAGAGAGAGAGAGGGGGACAGGGCGTGAGAGAGAGAGAGGGGGACAGGGCGTGAGCGAGTGAGAGAGGGACATGGCATGAGAGAGAGAGAGAGAGGGACAGGGCGTGAGAGAGAGAGAGAGGGGGACAGAGTGTGAGAGAGAGAGAGGGGGGGACAGGGTGTGAGAGAGAGAGAGGGACATGGCATGAGAGAGAGAGAGGGACAGTGCATGAGAGCGAGAGAGAGGGACAGAGCGTGAGAGAGAGAGAGAGAGGGACAGAGCGTGAGAAAGAGAGGGACAGAGTATGAGAGAGAGAGAGAGAGGGACAGAGTGTGAGAGAAAGAGAGAGTGGGACAGGGAGTGAGAGAGAGAGAGGGGTACAGGGCGTGAGAGAGGGGTACAGGGCGTGAGAGAGAGGGACAGAGCGTGAGAGAGAGAGAGGGTCAGAGCGTGAGAGAGAGAGAGAGAGGGACAGTGCGTGAGAGAGAGAGGGACAGTGCGTGAGAGAAAGAGAGAGGCACAGTGCGTGAGAGAGAGAGAGAGGGACAGTGCGTGAGAGAGAGAGAGAGACAGTGCGTGAGAGAGAGAGAGAGAGAGAGGGACAGTGCGTGAGAGAGAGAGAGAGAGGGACAGTGCGTGAGAGAGAGAGAGAGGGACAGTGCGTGAGAGAGAGAGAGAGGGACAGTGCGTGAGAGAGAGAGAGAGGGACAGTGCGTGAGAGAGAGAGAGAGGGACAGTGCGTGAGAGAGAGAGAGAGGGACAGTGCGTGAGAGAGAGAGAGAGGGACAGTGCGTGAGAGAGAGAGAGAGGGACAGGGCGTGAGAGAGAGAGAGAGAGGGACAGTGCGTGAGAGAGAGAGAGAGGGACAGGGCGTGAGAGAGAGAGAGAGGGACAGTGCGTGAGAGAGAGAGAGAGGGACAGTGCGTGAGAGAGAGAGAGAGGGACAGTGCGTGAGAGAGAGAGAGGGACAGTGCGTGAGAGAGAGAGAGAGGGACAGTGCGTGAGAGAGAGAGAGAGGGACAGTGCGTGAGAGAGAGAGAGAGGGACAGTGCGTGAGAGAGAGAGAGAGGGACAGTGCGTGAGAGAGAGAGAGAGGGACAGTGCGTGAGAGAGCGAGAGAGGGACAGAGCGTGAGAGAGAGAGAGAGGGACAGGGCGTGAGAGAGAGAGAGAGAGACAGGGCGTGAGAGAGAGAGAGAGAGAGGGACAGTGCGTGAGAGAGAGAGAGAGAGTGACAGTGGCGTGAGAGAGAGAGAGAGGGGGACAGTGCGTGAGAGAGAGAGAGAGGGGGACAGGGCGTGAGAGAGAGAGAGGGGACAGGGCGGTGAGAGAGAGAGAGGGGGACAGTGCGTAGAGAGAGAGAGAGGGACAGCGTGAGAGAGAGAGAGGGACAGTATGTGAGAGAGAGAGAGAGAGGGACAGTGCGTGAGAGAGAGAGAGGGACAGTGCGTGAGAGAGAGAGAGGGACAGGGCGTGAGAGAGAGAGAGAGGGGACAGGGCGTGAGAGAGAGAGGGACAGAGCGTGAGAGAGAGAGACAGAGCGTGAGAGAGAGAGGCAGAGCGTGAGAGAGAGAGGGACAGTGCGTGAGAGAGAGAGAGAGGGACAGAGCGTGAGAGCGAGAGTGGGACAGGGCGTGAGAGCGAGAGAGAGAGGGACAGTTCCTGAGAGAGAGAGGGGACCGGGCGTGAGAGAGAGAGGGGAGAGGAACAGTTCCTGAGAGAAAGAGGGACAGAGTGTGAGAGAGAGAGAGAGAGAGAGGGATAGGGCATGAGAGAGAGAGAGGGACAGGCCGTGAGAGAGAGAGAGAGACAGTGCGTGAGAGAGAGAGAGAGGGACAGTGCGTGAGAGAGAGAGAGAGGACAGGGCGTGAGAGAGAGAGAGGACAGTGCGTGAGAGAGAGGAAAGACAGAGCGTGAGAGTGAGAGAGAGGGACAGGGCGTGAGAGAGAGAGAGGGACAGTGCGTGAGAGAGAGAAAGACAGAGCGTGAGAGTGAGAGAGAGGGACAGGGCGTGAGAGAGAGAGAGGGACAGTGCGTGAGAGTGAGAGAGGGACAGAGCGTGAGAGAGAGGGGGACAGGGCGTGAGAGAGAGAGAGAGGGACAGGGTGTGAGAGAGAGAGAGAGGGACAGTGCATGAGAGAGAGGGACAGTGCGTGAGAGAGAGAGAGAGGGACAGTGCGTGAGAGAGAGGGACAGTGCGTGAGAGAGAGGGACAGTGCGTGAGAGAGAGGGGAAGTGCGTGAGAGAGAGGGGAAGTGCGTGAGAGAGAGGGGAAGTGCGTGAGAGAGAGGGGAAGTGCGTGAGAGAGAGGGGAGAGGGACAGGGTGTGATAGAGAGAGGAGACAGAGTGAGAGAGAGAGAGGGACAGTGCGTGAGAGAGAGAGAGAGGGACAGTGCGTGAGAGAGAGAGGGGCAGGGCGTGAGAGAGAGGGACAGAGCGTGAGAGAGAGAGAGAGGGACAGGGCGTGAGAGAGAGGGACAGTGCGTGAGAGAGAGGGACAGGGCGTGAGAGAGAGAGAGAGGGACAGGGCGTGAGAGAGAGAGAGAGGGACAGGGCGTGAGAGAGAGAGAGAGGGACAGGGCGTGAGAGAGAAAGAGAGGGACAGTGCGTGAGAGAGAGAGGGACAGGGCGTGGAGAGAGAGAGAGAGGACAGGGCGTGAGAAGAGAGGGACAGGGCGTGAGAGGGAGAGACAGAGCGTGAGAGAGAGAGGGACAGGGCGTGAGCGAGAGAGAGAGAGGGACAGGGCGTGAGAGAGAGAGAGAGGGACAGGGCGTGAGAGAGAAAGAGAGGGACAGTGCGTGAGAGAGAGAGGGACAGGGCGTGTGAGAGAGAGAGAGAGGGACAGGGCGTGAGAGAGAGAGAGAGGGACAGGGCGTGAGAGAGAGAGAGAGGGACAGGGCGTGAGAGAGAGAGGGACAGTGCGTGAGAGAGAGAGAGAGGGACAGTGCGTGAGAGAGAGGGAGAGGGACAGTGCGTGAGAGAGAGAGAGAGGGACAGTGCGTGAGAGAGAGAGAGGGACAGTGCGTGAGAGAGAGAGAGAGAGGACATGCCGTGAGAGAGAAGAGAGAGGGGACAGTGCGTGAGAGATAGAGAGAGGGACAGTGCGTGAGAGAGAGAGAGAGGGACAGTGCGTGAGAGAGAGAGAGAGGGACAGTGCGTAGAGAGAGAAGAGGGACAGTGCGGAGAAGAGAGAGAGAGGGACAGTGCGTGAGAGAGAGAGAGAGGGACAGTGCGTGAGAGAGAGAGAGAGGACAGTGCGTGAGAGAGAGAGAGAGGGACAGTGCGTGAGAGAGAGAGAAGGGAACAGTGCGTGAGAGAGAGAGAGAGGGACAGTGCGTGAGAGAGAGAGAGAGGGACAGTGCGGAGAGAGAGAGAGAGGGACAGTGCGTGAGAGAGAGAGAGAGGGACATTGCGTGAGAGAGAGAGAGAGGGACAGTGCGTGAGAGAGAGAGAGAGGGACAGTGCGTGAGAGAGAGAGAGAGGGGACAGTGCGTGAGAGAGAGAGAGAGGGACAGTGCGTGAGAGAGAGAGGGACAGTGCGTGAGAGAGAGAGAGGGGGACAGTGCGTGAGAGAGAGAGAGAGGGACAGTGCGTGAGAGAGAGAGGGACAGTGCGTGAGAGAGAGAGGGACAGTGCGTGAGAGAGAGAGAGAGGGACAGTGCGTGAGAGAGAGAGAGAGGACAGTGCGTGAGAGAGAGAGAGAGGGACAGGGTGTGAAAGAGGAGAGAGAGACAGAGTGAGAGAGAGAGCGGGACAGTGCGTGAGAGAGAGAGAGAGGGACAGGGTGTGAAAGAGAGAGAGAGACAGAGTGAGAGAGAGAGAGGGACAGTGGCGTGAGAGAGAGAGAGAGGGATAGTGCGTGAGAGAGAGAGGGGGCAGGCGTGAGAGAGAGGGACAGAGCGTGAGAGAGAGAGGCAGAGTGTGAGAGAGAGAGGGACAGGGCGTGAGAGAGAGAGGGACAGGGTGTGAGAGAGAGAGGGACAGGGTGTGAGAGAGAGAGGGACAGGGTGTGAGAGAGAGAGGGACAGGGCGTGAGAGAGAGAGGGACAGGACGTGAGAGAGAGAGAGAGGGACAGGGCGTGAGAGAGAGAGGGACAGGGGCGTGAGAGAGAGAGAGAGGGACAGTGCGTGAGAGCGAGAGAGAGGGACAGTGCGTGAGAGAGAGAGAGGGACAGTGCGTGAGAGAGCGAGAGAGGGGGACAGAGCGTGAGAGTGGGAGCGGGACAGGGCGTGAGAGCGAGAGAGAGAGGGACAGTTCCTGAGAGAGAGAGGGACCGGGCGTGAGAGAGAGTGAGAGAGAGGGACAGTTCCTGAGAGAAAGAGGGACAGAGCGTGAGAGAGAGAGAGAGGTATAAGGTGTAGAGAGTGAGAGAGGGACAGGGCGTGAGAGAGAGAGAAAGGGACAGGGCGTGAGAGAGAGAGAGGGACAGTGCGTGAGAGAGAGAAAGACAGAGCGTGAGAGAGAGAGAGAGGGACAAGGCGTGAAAGCGAGAGAGAGGGACAGGGCGTGAGAGAGAGAGAGGGGGACAGGGCGTGAGAGAGAGAGAGAGGGACAGGGCGTGAGAGAGAGAGAGGGGGACAGGGCGTGAGAGAGAGAGAGAGGGACAGGGCATGAGAGAGAGAGAGAGAGGGACAGGGCGTGAGAGAGAGAGAGAGGGGGACAGGGTGTGAGAGAGAGAGAGGGGGGGACAGGGTGTGAGAGAGAGAGAGGGACATGGCATGAGAGAGAGAGAGGGACAGTGCATGAGAGCGAGAGAGAGGGACAGAGCGTGAGAGAGAGAGAGAGAGGGACAGAGCGTGAGAAAGAGAGGGACAGAGTATGAGAGAGAGAGAGAGAGGGACAGAGTGTGAGAGAAAGAGAGAGTGGGACAGGGAGTGAGAGAGAGAGAGGGGTACAGGGCGTGAGAGAGGGGTACAGGGCGTGAGAGAGAGGGACAGGGCGTGAGAGAGAGGAGAGTGTGAGAGAGAGAGAGGAGAGTGTGAGAGAGAGAGAGAGAGGACAGTGTGTGAGAGAGAGAGGGACAGTGCGTGAGAGAAAGAGAGAGGCACAGTGCGTGAGAGAGAGAGAGAGGGACAGTGCGTGAGAGAGAGAGAGAGACAGTGCGTGAGAGAGAGAGAGAGAGGGACAGTGCGTGAGGGAGAGAGAGAGAGGGACAGTGCGTGAGAGAGTGAGAGAGGGACAGTGCGTGAGAGAGAGAGAGAGGGACAGTGCGTGAGAGAGAGAGAGAGGGACAGTGCGTGAGAGAGAGAGAGAGGGACAGTGCGTGAGAGAGAGAGAGAGGGACAGTGCGTGAGAGAGAGAGAGAGGGACAGTGCGTGAGAGAGAGAGAGAGGGACAGTGCGTGAGAGAGAGAGAGAGGGACAGTGCGTGAGAGAGAGAGAGAGGGACAGTGCGTGAGAGAGAGAGGGACCGGGCGTGAGAGAGAGAGAGAGGGACAGTGCGTGAGAGAGAGAGGGAGAGGGACAGTGCGTGAGAGAGAGAGAGAGGGACAGTGCGTGAGAGAGAGAGAGAGGGACAGTGCGTGAGAGAGAGAGAGAGGGACAGTGCGTGAGAGAGAGAGAGAGAGGGACAGGGCGTGAGAGAGAGAGAGAGGGACAGTGCGTGAGAGAGAGAGAGAGGGACAGTGCGTGAGAGAGAGAGAGAGGGACAGTGCGTGAGAGAGAGAGAGAGGGACAGTGCGTGAGAGAGAGAGAGAGGGACAGTGCGTGAGAGAGAGAGAGAGGGACAGTGCGTGAGAGAGAGAGAGAGAGAGGGACAGTGCGTGAGAGAGAGAGAGAGAGAGGGACAGTGCGTGAGAGAGAGAGAGAGAGAGTGACAGTGCGTGAGAGAGAGAGAGAGGGGGACAGTGCGTGAGAGAGAGAGAGAGGGGGACAGGGCGTGAGAGAGAGAGAGGGGGACAGTGCGTGAGAGAGAGAGAGAGGGACAGCGTGAGAGAGAGAGAGGGACAGTATGTGAGAGAGAGAGAGAGACGGACAGTGCGTGAGAGAGAGAGAGGGACAGTGCGTGAGAGAGAGACAGGGACAGGGTGTGAAAGAGAGAGAGAGAGACAGAGCGAGAGAGAGAGAGGGACAGGGCGTGAGAGAGAGAGAGAGGGACAGGACGTGAGAGAGAGAGAGGGACAGAGCGTGAGAGAGAGAGACAGAGCGTGAGAGAGAGAGGCAGAGCGTGAGAGAGAGAGGGACAGGGCGTGAGAGAGAGAGAGAGGGACAGTGCGTGAGAGAGAGAGGGACAGTGCGTGAGAGAGAGAGAGAGGGACAGAGCGTGAGAGCGAGAGTGGGACAGGGCGTGAGAGCGAGAGAGAGAGGGACAGTTCCTGAGAGAGAGAGGGACCGGGCGTGAGAGAGAGAGGGAGAGGAACAGTTCCTGAGAGAAAGAGGGACAGAGTGTGAGAGAGAGAGAGAGAGAGAGGGATAGGGCATGAGAGAGAGAGAGGGACAGGCCGTGAGAGAGAGAGAGAGACAGTGCGTGAGAGAGAGAGAGAGGGACAGTGCGTGAGAGAGAGAGAGAGGGACAGGGCGTGAGAGAGAGAGAGGGACAGTGCGTGAGAGAGAGAAAGACAGAGCGTGAGAGTGAGAGAGAGGGACAGGGCGTGAGAGAGAGAGAGGGACAGTGCGTGAGAGAGAGAAAGACAGAGCGTGAGAGTGAGAGAGAGGGACAGAGCGTGAGAGAGAGGGGGACAGGGCGTGAGAGAGAGAGAGAGGGACAGGGTGTGAGAGAGAGAGAGAGGGACAGTGCGTGAGAGAGAGAGAGAGGGACAGTGCGTGAGAGAGAGAGAGAGGGACAGTGCGTGAGAGAGAGAGAGGGACAGTGCGTGAGAGAGAGAGAGAGGGACAGTGCGTGAGAGAGAGAGAGAGGGACAGTGCGTGAGAGAGAGAGAGAGGGACAGTGCGTGAGAGAGAGAGAGAGGGACAGTGCGTGAGAGAGAGAGAGAGGGACAGTGCGTGAGAGAGAGAGAGGGACAGGGTGTGAAAGACAGAGAGAGACAGAGTGAGAGAGAGAGAGGGACAGTGCGTGAGAGAGAGAGAGAGGGATAGTGCGTGAGAGAGAGAGGGGCAGGGCGTGAGAGAGAGGGACAGAGCGTGAGAGAGAGAGGCAGAGTGTGAGAGAGAGAGGGACAGGGCGTGAGAGAGAGAGGGACAGGGCGTGAGAGAGGGAGGGACAGGGCGTGAGAGAGAGAGGGACAGGGCGTGAGAGAGAGAGGGACAGGGCGTGAGAGAGAGAGGGACAGGACGTGAGAGAGAGAGAGAGGGACAGGACGTGAGAGAGAGAGAGAGGGACAGGGCGTGAGAGAGAGAGGGACAGGGCGTGAGAGAGAGAGAGAGGGACAGTGCGTGAGAGCGAGAGAGAGGGACAGTGCGTGAGAGAGAGAGAGAGGGACAGTGCGTGAGAGAGCGAGAGAGGGACAGAGCGTGAGAGTGAGAGAGGGACAGGGCGTGAGAGAGAGAGAGAGGGACAGTGCGTGAGAGAGCGAGAGAGGGACAGAGCGTGAGAGTGAGAGAGGGACAGTGCGTGAGAGAGAGAGAGAGGGACAGTGCGTGAGAGAGCGAGAGAGGGACAGAGCGTGAGAGTGAGAGAGGGACAGGGCGTGAGAGAGAGAGAGAGGGACAGTGCGTGAGAGAGCGAGAGAGGGACAGAGCGTGAGAGTGAGAGAGGGACAGGGCGTGAGAGCGAGAGAGAGAGGGACAGTTCCTGAGAGAGAGAGGGACCGGGCGTGAGAGAGAGTGAGAGAGAGGGACAGTTCCTGAGAGAGAGAGGGACCGGGCGTGAGAGAGAGTGAGAGAGGGACAGTTCCTGAGAGAAAGAGGGACAGAGCGTGAGAGAGAGAGAGAGGTATAAGGTGTGAGAGAGTGAGAGAGGGACAGGGCGTGAGAGAGAGAGAAAGGGACAGGGCGTGAGAGAGAGAGAGGGACAGTGCGTGAGAGAGAGAAAGACAGAGCGTGAGAGAGAGAGAGAGGGACAAGGCGTGAAAGCGAGAGAGAGGGACAGGGCGTGAGAGAGAGAGAGGGGGACAGGGCGTGAGAGAGAGAGAGAGGGACAGGGCGTGAGCGAGTGAGAGAGGGACATGGCATGAGAGAGAGAGAGAGAGGGACAGGGCGTGAGAGAGAGAGAGAGGGGGACAGGGTGTGAGAGAGAGAGGGACATGGCATGAGAGAGAGAGAGGGACAGTGCATGAGAGCGAGAGAGAGGGACAGAGCGTGAGAGAGAGAGAGAGAGGGACAGAGCGTGAGAGAGAGAGGGACAGAGTAAGAGAGAGAGAGGGACAGAGTGTGAGAGAAAGAGAGAGTGGGACAGGGAGTGAGAGAGAGAGAGGGGTACAGGGCGTGAGAGAGGGGTACAGGGCGTGAGAGAGAGGGACAGGGCGTGAGAGAGAGGGACAGAGCGTGAGAGAGAGAGAGGGTCAGAGCGTGAGAGAGAGAGAGAGAGGGACAGTGCGTGAGAGAGAGAGAGGGACAGTGCGTGAGAGAAAGAGAGAGGCACAGTGCGTGAGAGAGAGAGAGAGGGACAGAGCGTGAGAGAGAGAGGGACAGTGCGTGAGAGAGAGAGAGAGGGACAGTGCGTGAGAGAGAGAGAGAGGGACAGTGCGTGAGAGAGAGAGAGGGACAGTGCGTGAGAGAGAGAGAGGGACAGTGCGTGAGAGAGAGAGAGAGGGACAGTGCGTGAGAGAGAGAGAGAGGGACACAGCGTGAGAGAGAGAGAGAGGGACAGTGCGTGAGAGAGAGAGAGGGGGACAGAGCGTGAGAGAGAGAGAGTGACAGTGCGTGAGAGAGAGAGAGGGACAGTGCGTGAGAGAGAGAGAGAGGGACAGTGCGTGAGAGAGAGAGAGAGGGACAGTGCGTGAGAGAGAGAGAGAGGGACAGTGCGTGAGAGAGAGAGAGAGGGACAGTGCGTGAGAGAGAGAGAGAGGGACAGTGCGTGAGAGAGAGAGAGAGGGACAGTGCGTGAGAGAGAGAGAGAGGGACAGTGCGTGAGAGAGAGAGAGAGGGACAGTGCGTGAGAGAGAGAGAGAGGGACAGTGCGTGAGAGAGAGAGAGAGGGACAGTGCGTGAGAGAGAGAGAGAGGGACACTGCGTGAGGGAGAGAGAGAGGGACAGTGCGTGAGGGAGAGAGAGAGGGACAGTGCGTGAGAGAGAGAGAGAGGGACAGTGCGTGAGAGAGAGAGAGAGGGACAGTGCGTGAGAGAGAGAGAGAGGGACAGTGCGTGAGAGAGAGAGAGAGGGACAGTGCGTGAGAGAGAGAGAGAGGGACAGTGCGTGAGAGAGAGAGAGAGGGACAGTGCGTGAGAGAGAGAGAGAGGGACAGTGCGTGAGAGAGAGAGAGGGACAGTGCGTGAGAGAGAGAGAGAGGGACAGTGCGTGAGAGAGAGAGAGAGGGACAGTGCGTGAGAGAGAGAGAGAGGGACAGTGCGTGAGAGAGAGAGAGAGGGATAGTGCGTGAGAGAGAGAGGGGCAGGGCGTGAGAGAGAGGGACAGAGCGTGAGAGAGAGAGGCAGAGTGTGAGAGAGAGAGGGACAGGCGTGAGAGAGAGAGGGACAGGGCGTGAGAGAGAGAGGGACAGGGCGTGAGAGAGAGAGGGACAGGACGTGAGAGAGAGAGAGAGGGACAGGGCGTGAGAGAGAGAGGGACAGGGCGTGAGAGAGAGAGAGAGGGACAGAGCGTGAGAGCGAGAGAGAGGGACAGTGCGTGAGAGAGAGAGAGAGGGACAGTGCGTGAGAGAGCGAGAGAGGGACAGAGCGTGAGAGTGAGAGAGGGACAGGGCGTGAGAGCGAGAGAGAGAGGGACAGTTCCTGAGAGAGAGAGGGACCGGGCGTGAGAGAGAGTGAGAGAGAGGGACAGTTCCTGAGAGAAAGAGGGACAGAGCGTGAGAGAGAGAGAGAGGTATAAGGTGTGAGAGAGTGAGAGAGGGACAGGGCGTGAGAGAGAGAGAAAGGGACAGGGCGTGAGAGAGAGAGAGGGACAGTGCGTGAGAGAGAGAAAGACAGAGCGTGAGAGAGAGAGAGAGGGACAAGGCGTGAAAGCGAGAGAGAGGGAGAGGACGTGAGAGAGAGAGAGAGGGACAGGGCGTGAGAGCGAGGGAGGGACTGGGCGTGAGAGAGAGAGAGGGGGACAGGGCGTGAGAGAGAGAGAGAGGGACAGGGCGTGAGCGAGTGAGAGAGGGACATGGCATGAGAGAGAGAGAGAGAGGGACAGGGCGTGAGAGAGAGAGAGAGGGGGACAGGGTGTGAGAGAGAGAGAGGGACATGGCATGAGAGAGAGAGAGGGACAGTGCATGAGAGCGAGAGAGAGGGACAGAGCGTGAGAGAGAGAGAGAGAGGGACAGAGCGTGAGAAAGAGAGGGACAGAGTATGAGAGAGAGAGAGAGAGGGGCAGAGTGTGAGAGAAAGAGAGAGTGGGACAGGGAGTGAGAGAGAGAGAGGGGTACAGGGCGTGAGAGAGGGGTACAGGGCGTGAGAGAGAGGGACAGGGCGTGAGAGAGAGGGACAGAGCGTGAGAGAGAGAGAGGGTCAGAGCGTGAGAGAGAGAGAGAGAGGGACAGTGCGTGAGAGAGAGAGGGACAGTGCGTGAGAGAAAGAGAGAGGCACAGTGCGTGAGAGAGAGAGAGAGGGACAGTGCGTGAGAGAGAGAGAGAGACAGTGCGTGAGAGAGAGAGAGAGAGGGACAGTGCGTGAGAGAGAGAGAGAGAGGGACAGTGCGTGAGAGAGAGAGAGAGAGGGACAGTGCGTGAGAGAGAGAGAGAGGGACAGTGCGTGAGAGAGAGAGAGAGGGACAGTGCGTGAGAGAGAGAGAGAGGGACAGTGCGTGTGAGAGAGAGAGAGGGACAGTGCGTGAGAGAGAGAGAGGGACAGTGCGTGAGAGAGAGAGAGAGGGACAGTGCGTGAGAGAGAGAGAGAGGGACAGAGCGTGAGAGAGAGAGAGAGGGACAGTGCGTGAGAGAGAGAGAGAGGGACAGTGCGTGAGAGAGAGAGAGAGGGACAGTGCGTGAGAGAGAGAGAGAGGGACAGTGCGTGAGAGAGAGAGAGGGGGACAGTGCGTGAGAGAGAGAGAGAGGGACAGTGCGTGAGAGAGAGAGAGAGGGACAGTGCGTGAGAGAGAGAGAGAGGGACAGTGCGTGAGAGAGAGAGAGAGGGACAGTGCGTGAGAGAGAGAGAGAGGGACAGTGCGTGAGAGAGAGAGAGAGGGACAGTGCGTGAGAGAGAGAGAGAGGGACAGTGCGTGAGAGAGAGAGAGAGGGACAGTGCGTGAGAGAGAGAGAGAGGGACAGTGCGTGAGAGAGAGAGAGAGGGACAGTGCGTGAGAGAGAGAGAGAGGGACAGTGCGTGAGAGAGAGAGAGAGGGACAGTGCGTGAGAGAGAGAGAGAGGGACAGTGCGTGAGAGAGAGAGAGAGAGGGACAGTGCGTGAGAGAGAGAGAGAGGGGGACAGTGTGTGAGAGAGAGAGAGAGGGGGACAGGGCGTGAGAGAGAGAGAGGGGGACAGGGCGTGAGAGAGAGAGAGAGGGACAGCGTGAGAGAGAGAGAGGGACAGTGTGTGAGAGAGAGAGAGAGAGGGACAGTGCGTGAGAGAGAGAGAGGGACAGTGCGTGAGAGAGAGAGAGGGACAGGGTGTGAAAGAGAGAGAGAGAGACAGAGCGAGAGAGAGAGAGGGACAGGGCGTGAGAGAGAGAGAGGGACAGAGCGTGAGAGAGAGAGACAGAGCGTGAGAGAGAGAGGCAGAGCGTGAGAGAGAGAGGGACAGCGCGTGAGAGAGAGAGAGAGGGACAGTGCGTGAGAGAGAGAGGGACAGTGCGTGAGAGAGAGAGAGAGGGACAGAGCGTGAGAGCGAGAGTGGGACAGGGCGTGAGAGCGAGAGAGAGAGGGACAGTTCCTGAGAGAGAGAGGGACCGGGCGTGAGAGAGAGAGGGAGAGGAACAGTTCCTGAGAGAAAGAGGGACAGAGTGTGAGAGAGAGAGAGAGAGAGAGGGATAGGGCATGAGAGAGAGAGAGGGACAGGGCGTGAGAGAGAGAGAGGGACAGTGCGTGAGAGAGAGAGAGAGGGACAGTGCGTGAGAGAGAGAGAGAGGGACAGTGCGTGAGAGAGAGAGAGAGGGACAGGGCGTGAGAGAGAGAGAGGGACAGTGCGTGAGAGAGAGAAAGACAGAGCGTGAGAGTGAGAGAGAGGGACAGGGCGTGAGAGAGAGAGAGGGACAGTGCGTGAGAGAGAGAAAGACAGAGCGTGAGAGTGAGAGAGAGGGACAGAGCGTGAGAGAGAGGGGGACAGGGCGTGAGAGAGAGAGAGAGGGACAGGGTGTGAGAGAGAGAGAGAGGGACAGTGCGTGAGAGAGAGAGAGAGAGGGACAGAGCGTGAGAGAGAGAGAGAGAGACAGAGCGTGAGAGAGAGAGAGGGACAGTGCGTGAGAGAGAGAGAGAGGGACAGTGCGTGAGAGAGAGAGAGGGACAGTGCGTGAGAGAGAGAGAGAGGGACAGTGCGTGAGTGAGAGAGAGAGGGACAGTGCGTGAGAGAGAGAGAGAGGGACAGTGCGTGAGAGAGAGAGAGAGGGACAGTGCGTGAGAGAGAGAGAGGGACAGGGTGTGAAAGAGAGAGAGAGACAGAGTGAGAGAGAGAGAGGGACAGTGCGTGAGAGAGAGAGAGAGGGATAGTGCGTGAGAGAGAGAGGGGCAGGGCGTGAGAGAGAGGGACAGAGCGTGAGAGAGAGAGGCAGAGTGTGAGAGAGAGAGGGACAGGGCGTGAGAGAGAGAGGGACAGGGCGTGAGAGAGAGAGGGACAGGGCGTGAGAGAGAGAGGGACAGGACGTGAGAGAGAGAGAGAGGGACAGGGCGTGAGAGAGAGAGGGACAGGGCGTGAGAGAGAGAGAGAGGGACAGTGCGTGAGAGCGAGAGAGAGGGACAGTGCGTGAGAGAGAGAGAGAGGGACAGTGCGTGAGAGAGCGAGAGAGGGACAGAGCGTGAGAGTGAGAGAGGGACAGGGCGTGAGAGCGAGAGAGAGAGGGACAGTTCCTGAGAGAGAGAGGGACCGGGCGTGAGAGAGAGAGTGAGAGAGAGGGACAGTTCCTGAGAGAAAGAGGGACAGAGCGTGAGAGAGAGAGAGAGGTATAAGGTGTGAGAGAGTGAGAGAGGGACAGGGCGTGAGAGAGAGAGAAAGGGACAGGGCGTGAGAGAGAGAGAGGGACAGTGCGTGAGAGAGAGAAAGACAGAGCGTGAGAGAGAGAGAGAGGGACAAGGCGTGAAAGCGAGAGAGAGGGAGAGGACGTGAGAGAGAGAGAGAGGGACAGGGCGTGAGAGCGAGGGAGGGACTGGGCGTGAGAGAGAGAGAGGGGGACAGGGCGTGAGAGAGAGAGAGAGGGACAGGACGTGAGCGAGTGAGAGAGGGACATGGCATGAGAGAGAGAGAGAGAGGGACAGGGCGTGAGAGAGATAGAGAGGGGGACAGGGTGTGAGAGAGAGAGAGGGACATGGCATGAGAGAGAGAGAGGGACAGTGCATGAGAGCGAGAGAGAGGGACAGAGCGTGAGAAAGAGAGAGAGAGGGACAGAGCGTGAGAAAGAGAGGGACAGAGTATGAGAGAGAGAGAGAGAGGGACAGAGTGTGAGAGAAAGAGAGAGTGGGACAGGGAGTGAGAGAGAGAGAGGGGTACAGGGCGTGAGAGAGGGGTACAGGGCGTGAGAGAGAGGGACAGGGCGTGAGAGAGAGGGACAGAGCGTGAGAGAGAGAGAGGGTCAGAGCGTGAGAGAGAGAGAGAGGGACAGTGCGTGAGAGAAAGAGAGAGGCACAGTGCGTGAGAGAGAGAGAGAGGGACAGTGCGTGAGAGAGAGAGAGAGACAGTGCGTGAGAGAGAGAGAGAGAGGGACAGTGCGTGAGAGAGAGAGAGAGAGGGACAGTGCGTGAGAGAGAGAGAGAGAGGGACAGTGCGTGAGAGAGAGAGAGAGAGGGACAGTGCGTGAGAGAGAGAGAGAGAGGGACAGTGCGTGAGAGAGAGAGGGACAGTGCGTGAGAGAGAGAGGGACAGTGCGTGAGAGAGAGAGAGAGGGACAGTGCGTGAGAGAGAGAGAGAGGGACAGTGCGTGAGAGAGAGAGAGAGGGACAGTGCGTGAGAGAGAGAGAGAGGGACAGTGCGTGAGAGAGCGAGAGAGGGACAGTGCGTGAGAGAGAGAGAGAGGGACAGTGCGTGAGAGAGAGAGAGGGACAGGGTGTGAAAGAGAGAGAGAGACAGAGTGAGAGAGAGAGAGGGACAGTGCGTGAGAGAGAGAGAGAGGGATAGTGCGTGAGAGAGAGAGGGGCAGGGCGTGAGAGAGAGGGACAGAGCGTGAGAGAGAGAGGCAGAGTGTGAGAGAGAGAGGGACAGGGCGTGAGAGAGAGAGGGACAGGGCGTGAGAGAGAGAGGGACAGGGCGTGAGAGAGAGAGGGACAGGACGTGAGAGAGAGAGAGGGACAGGGCGTGAGAGAGAGAGGGACAGGGCGTGAGAGAGAGAGAGAGGGACAGTGCGTGAGAGCGAGAGAGAGGGACAGTGCGTGAGAGAGAGAGAGAGGGACAGTGCGTGAGAGAGCGAGAGAGGGACAGAGCGTGAGAGTGAGAGAGGGACAGGGCGTGAGAGCGAGAGAGAGAGGGACAGTTCCTGAGAGAGAGAGGGACCGGGCGTGAGAGAGAGTGAGAGAGAGGGACAGTTCCTGAGAGAAAGAGGGACAGAGCGTGAGAGAGAGAGAGAGGTATAAGGTGTGAGAGAGTGAGAGAGGGACAGGGCGTGAGAGAGAGAGAAAGGGACAGGGCGTGAGAGAGAGAGAGGGACAGTGCGTGAGAGAGAGAAAGACAGAGCGTGAGAGAGAGAGAGAGGGACAAGGCGTGAAAGCGAGAGAGAGGGAGAGGACGTGAGAGAGAGAGAGAGGGACAGGGCGTGAGAGCGAGGGAGGGACTGGGCGTGAGAGAGAGAGAGGGGGACAGGGCGTGAGAGAGAGAGAGAGGGACAGGACGTGAGCGAGTGAGAGAGGGACATGGCATGAGAGAGAGAGAGAGAGGGCAGGGCATGAGAGAGATAGAGAGGGGGACAGGGTGTGAGAGAGAGAGAGGGACATGGCATGAGAGAGAGAGAGGGACAGTGCATGAGAGCGAGAGAGAGGGACAGAGCGTGAGAGAGAGAGAGAGAGGGACAGAGCGTGAGAAAGAGAGGGACAGAGTATGAGAGAGAGAGAGAGAGGGACAGAGTGTGAGAGAAAGAGAGAGTGGGACAGGGAGTGAGAGAGAGAGAGGGGTACAGGGCGTGAGAGAGGGGTACAGGGCGTGAGAGAGAGGGACAGGGCGTGAGAGAGAGGGACAGAGCGTGAGAGAGAGAGAGGGTCAGAGCGTGAGAGAGAGAGAGAGGGACAGTGCGTGAGAGAGAGAGAGGGACAGTGCGTGAGAGAAAGAGAGAGGCACAGTGCGTGAGAGAGAGAGAGAGAGAGGGACAGTGCGTGAGAGAGAGAGAGGGACAGTGCGTGAGAGAGAGACAGGGACAGGGTGTGAAAGAGAGAGAGAGAGACAGAGCGAGAGAGAGAGAGGGACAGAGCGTGAGAGAGAGGGACAGAGCGTGAGAGAGAGAGACAGAGCGTGAGAGAGAGAGGCAGAACGTGAGAGAGAGAGGGACAGGGCGTGAGAGAGAGAGAGAGGGACAGTGCGTGAGAGAGAGAGGGACAGTGCGTGAGAGAGAGAGAGAGGGACAGTGCGTGAGAGAGAGAGGGACAGGGCGTGAGAGAGAGAGAGAGGGGGACAGGGCGTGAGAGAGAGAGAGGGGGACAGGGCGTGAGAGAGAGAGAGAGAGAGGGACAGCGTGAGAGAGAGAGAGGGAATGTCAGTGTGTGTGAGAGAGAGAGAGAGAGGGAATGTCAGTGTGTGTGAGAGAGAGAGAGAGAGGGACAGTGCGTGAGAGAGAGAGAGAGAGAGGGACAGTGCGTGAGAGAGAGAGAGAGAGAGGGACAGCGTGAGAGAGAGAGAGGGACAGTGTGTGTGAGAGAGAGAGAGAGAGGGACAGTGCGTGAGAGAGAGAGAGGGACAGTGCGTGAGAGAGAGACAGGGACAGGGTGTGAAAGAGAGAGAGAGAGACAGAGCGAGAGAGAGAGAGGGACAGAGCGTGAGAGAGAGGGACAGAGCGTGAGAGAGAGAGACAGAGCGTGAGAGAGAGAGGCAGAACGTGAGAGAGAGAGGGACAGGGCGTGAGAGAGAGAGAGAGGGACAGTGCGTGAGAGAGAGAGGGACAGTGCGTGAGAGAGAGAGAGAGGGACAGTGCGTGAGAGAGAGAGGGACAGGGCGTGAGAGAGAGAGAGAGGGACAGTGCGTGAGAGAGAGAGGGACAGTGCGTGAGAGAGAGAGAGAGGGACAGGGCGTGAGAGCGCGAGAGAGAGGGACAGTTCCTGAGAGAGAGAGGGACCGGGCGTGAGAGAGAGAGGGAGAGGAACAGTTCCTGAGAGAAAGAGGGACAGAGTGTGAGAGAGAGAGAGAGAGAGAGGGATAGGGCATGAGAGAGAGAGAGGGACAGGGCGTGAGAGAGAGAGAGGGACAGTGCGTGAGAGAGAGAGAGAGGGACAGTGCGTGAGAGAGAGAGAGAGGGACAGGGCGTGAGAGAGAGAGAGGGACAGTGCGTGAGAGAGAGAAAGACAGAGCGTGAGAGTGAGAGAGAGGGACAGGGCGTGAGAGAGAGAGAGGGACAGTGCGTGAGAGAGAGAGAGGGACAGTGCGTGAGAGAGAGAAAGACAGAGCGTGAGAGTGAGAGAGAGGGACAGAGCGTGAGAGAGAGGGGGACAGGGCGTGAGAGAGAGAGAGAGGGACAGGGTGTGAGAGAGAGAGAGAGGGACAGGGCGTGAGAGAGAGAGAGAGGGACAGGGCGTGAGAGAGAGAGAGAGGGACAGGGCGTGAGAGAGAGAGAGAGGGACAGGGCGTGAGAGAGAGAGAGAGGGACAGGGCGTGAGAGAGAGAGAGGGACAGTGCGTGAGAGAGAGAGAGGGACAGTGCGTGAGAGAGAGAAAGACAGAGCGTGAGAGTGAGAGAGAGGGACAGGGCGTGAGAGTGAGAGAGAGGGACAGGGCGTGAGAGTGAGAGAGAGGGACAGGGCGTGAGAGAGAGAGAGAGGGACAGAGCGTGAGAGAGAGAGAGAGGGACAGGGCGTGAGAGAGCGAGGGTGGGACAGTGCGTGAGAGAGAGAGAGAGTGGGACAGGGCGTGAGAGAGAGAGAGAGGGACAGGGCGTGAGCGAGAGAGAGAGGGACAGGGCGTGAGAGAGAGAGAGAGGGACAGGGCGTGAGAGAGAGAGAGAGGGACAGTGCGTGAGAGAGAGAGAGGGGGACAGGGCGTGAGTGAGAGAGAGAGGGACAGGGCGTGAGCGAGAAAGAGGGGGACAGGGTGTGAGAGAGAGAGAGAGGGACAGTGCGTGAGAGAGAGAGAGAGGGACAGGGCGTGAGAGAGAGAGAGAGGGACAGGGCGTGAGAGAGAGAGAGAGGGACAGGGCGTGAGAGAGAGAGAGAGGGACAGGGCGTGAGAGAGAGAGAGGGACAGTGCGTGAGAGAGAGAGAGGGACAGTGCGTGAGAGAGAGAAAGACAGAGCGTGAGAGTGAGAGAGAGGGACAGGGCGTGAGAGTGAGAGAGAGGGACAGGGCGTGAGAGAGAGAGAGAGGGACAGGGCGTGAGAGAGAGAGAGAGGGACAGGGCGTGAGAGCGAGGGAGGGACAGGGCGTGAGAGAGCGAGGGTGGGACAGTGCGTGAGAGAGAGAGAGAGTGGGACAGGGCGTGAGAGAGAGAGAGAGGGACAGGGCGTGAGCGAGAGAGGGACAGGGCGTGAGAGAGAGAGAGAGGGACAGGGCGTGAGAGAGAGAGAGAGGGACAGTGCGTGAGAGAGAGAGAGGGGGACAGGGCGTGAGTGAGAGAGAGAGGGACAGTGCGTGAGAGAGAGAGAGAGGGACAGGGCGTGAGAGCGAGGGAGGGACAGGGCGTGAGAGAGCGAGGGTGGGACAGTGCGTGAGAGAGAGAGAGAGTGGGACAGGGCGTGAGAGAGAGAGAGAGGGACAGGGCGTGAGCGAGAGAGGGACAGGTCGTGAGAGAGAGAGAGAGGGACAGGGCGTGAGAGAGAGAGAGAGGGACAGTGCGTGAGAGAGAGAGAGGGGGACAGGGCGTGAGCGAGAGAGAGGGGGACAGGGCGTGAGTGAGAGAGAGAGGGACAGGGCGTGAGCGAGAAAGAGGGGGACAGGGTGTGAGAGAGAGAGAGAGGGACAGGGCGTGAGAGAGAGAGAGAGGGACAGGGCGTGAGAGAGAGAGAGAGGGACAGGGCGTGAGAGAGAGAGACAGGGTGTGAGAGAGAGAGAGAGGGACAGGGTGTGAGAGAGAGAGAGGGACAGAGCGTGAGAGAGAGAGAGGGACAGGGCGTGAGAGAGAGAGAGGGACAGAGCGTGAGAGTGAGAGAGAGGGACAGGGCGTGAGAGTGAGAGAGAGGGACAGGGCGTGAGAGAGAGAGAGAGGGACAGGGCGTGAGAGAGAGAGAGAGGGACAGGGCGTGAGAGCGAGGGAGGGACAGGGCGTGAGAGAGCGAGGGTGGGACAGTGCGTGAGAGAGAGAGAGAGTGGGACAGGGCGTGAGAGAGAGAGAGAGGGACAGGGCGTGAGCGAGAGAGGGACAGGGCGTGAGAGAGAGAGAGAGGGACAGGGCGTGAGAGAGAGAGAGAGGGACAGTGCGTGAGAGAGAGAGAGGGGGACAGGGCGTGAGTGAGAGAGAGAGGGACAGTGCGTGAGAGAGAGAGAGAGGGACAGGGCGTGAGAGCGAGGGAGGGACAGGGCGTGAGAGAGCGAGGGTGGGACAGTGCGTGAGAGAGAGAGAGAGTGGGACAGGGCGTGAGAGAGAGAGAGAGGGACAGGGCGTGAGCGAGAGAGGGACAGGGCGTGAGAGAGAGAGAGAGGGACAGGGCGTGAGAGAGAGAGAGAGGGACAGTGCGTGAGAGAGAGAGAGAGGGACAGGGCGTGAGCGAGAGAGAGAGGGACAGGGCGTGAGAGAGAGAGAGAGGGGGACAGGGCGTGAGCGAGAGAGAGAGGGACAGGGCGTGAGAGAGAGAGAGAGGGGGACAGGGCTTGAGAGAGAGAGACAGGGTGTGAGAGTGAGAGTGGGCCAGGGCGTGAGAGAAAGAGAGGGACAGAGTATGAGAGAGAGAGAGAGGGACAGAGCGTGAGAGAGAAGAGAGAGGGGGACAGGGCGTGAGAGAGAGAGAGGGACAGAGTATGAGAGAGAGAGAGAGGGACAGGGCGTGAGAGAGAGAGAGGGGTACTGGGCGTGAGAGAGAGGGACAGGGCGTGAGAGAGAGAGAGAGAGTGGGACAGGGCGTGAGAGAGAGAGAGGGGTACTGGGCGTGAGAGAGAGGGACAGGGCGTGAGAGAGAGAGAGAGAGACAGGGCGTGAGAGAGAGAGAGAGGGACAGAGTGTGAGAGAAAGAGAGAGGGACAGGGCGTGAGAGAGAGAGAGAGGGACAGGGCGTGAGAGAGAGAGAGAGGGACAGAGCGTGAGAGAGAGAGAGAGGGACAGTGCGTGAGAGAGAGAGGGAGAGGGACAGTGCGTGAGAGAGAGAGAGAGGGACAGTGCGTGAGAGAGAGAGAGAGGGACAGTGCGTGAGAGAGAGAGAGGGACAGTGCGTGAGAGAGAGAGAGAGGGACAGTGCGTGAGAGAGAGAGAGAGGGACAGTGCGTGAGAGAGAGAGAGAGGGACAGTGCGTGAGAGAGAGAGAGAGGGACAGTGCGTGAGAGAGAGAGAGAGGGACAGTGCGTGAGAGAGAGAGAGAGGGACAGTGCGTGAGAGAGAGAGAGAGGGACAGTGCGTGAGAGAGAGAGAGAGGGACAGTGCGTGAGAGAGAGAGAGAGGGACAGTGCGTGAGAGAGAGAGAGAGGGACAGTGCGTGAGAGAGAGAGAGAGGGACAGTGCGTGAGAGAGAGAGAGAGGGACAGTGCGTGAGAGCGAGAGAGAGGGACAGTGCGTGAGAGAGAGAGAGAGGGACAGTGCGTGAGAGAGAGAGAGAGGGACAGTGCGTGAGAGAGAGAGAGAGGGACAGTGCGTGAGAGAGAGAGAGAGGGACAGTGCGTGAGAGAGAGAGAGAGGGACAGTGCGTGAGAGAGAGAGAGAGGGACAGTGCGTGAGAGAGAGAGGGAGGGACAGTGCGTGAGAGAGAGAGAGAGGGACAGTGCGTGAGAGAGAGAGAGAGGGACAGTGCGTGAGAGAGAGAGAGAGGGACAGTGCGTGAGAGAGAGAGAGAGGGACAGTGCGTGAGAGAGAGAGAGAGGGACAGTGCGTGAGAGAGCGAGAGAGGGACAGTGCGTGAGAGAGCGAGAGAGGGACAGTGCGTGAGAGAGAGAGAGAGGGACAGGGTGTGAAAGAGAGATAGAGGGACAGAGTGAGAGAGAGAGAGGGACAGTGCGTGAGAGAGAGAGAGAGGGATAGTGCGTGAGAGAGAGAGGGGCAGGGCGTGAGAGAGAGGGACAGAGCGTGAGAGAGAGAGGCAGAGTGTGAGAGAGAGAGGGACAGGGCGTGAGAGAGAGAGGGACAGGGCGTGAGAGAGAGAGGGACAGGGCGTGAGAGAGAGAGGGACAGGGCGTGAGAGAGAGAGGGACAGGACGTGAGAGAGAGAGAGAGGGACAGGGCGTGAGAGAGAGAGGGACAGGGCGTGAGAGAGAGAGAGAGGGACAGTGCGTGAGAGCGAGAGAGAGGGACAGTGCGTGAGAGAGCGAGAGAGGGACAGAGCGTGAGAGTGAGAGAGGGACAGAGCGTGAGAGTGAGAGAGGGACAGGGCGTGAGAGCGAGAGAGGGTCAGGCCGTGAGAGCGAGAGAGAGAGGGACAGTTCCTGAGAGAGAGAGGGACCGGGCGTGAGAGAGAGTGAGAGAGAGGGACAGTTCCTGAGAGAAAGAGGGACAGAGCGTGAGAGAGAGAGAGAGGTATAAGGTGTGAGAGAGTGAGAGAGGGACAGGGCGTGAGAGAGAGAGAAAGGGACAGGGCGTGAGAGAGAGAGAGGGACAGTGCGTGAGAGAGAGAAAGACAGAGCGTGAGAGAGAGAGAGAGGGACAAGGCGTGAAAGCGAGAGAGAGGGAGAGGGCGTGAGAGAGAGAGAGAGGGACAGGGCGTGAGAGCGAGGGAGGGACAGGGCGTGAGAGAGAGAGAGGGGGACAGGGCGTGAGAGAGAGAGAGAGGGACAGGGCGTGAGCGAGTGAGAGAGGGACATGGCATGAGAGAGAGAGAGAGAGGGACAGGGCGTGAGAGAGAGAGAGAGGGGGACAGGGTGTGAGAGAGAGAGAGAGGGACAGGGCGTGAGAGAGAGAGAGAGGGACAGGGTGTGAGAGAGAGAGAGAGGGACATGGCATGAGAGAGAGAGAGGGACAGTGCATGAGAGAGAGAGAGAGGGACAGTGCGTGAGAGAGAGAGAGAGAGGGACAGTGCGTGAGAGAGAGAGAGAGAGGGACAGTGCATGAGAGCGAGAGAGAGGGACAGAGCGTGAGAGAGAGAGAGAGAGGGACAGAGCGTGAGAAAGAGAGGACAGAGTATGAGAGAGAGAGAGAGAGGGACAGATTGTGAGAGAAAGAGAGAGTGGGACAGGGAGTGAGAGAGAGAGAGGGGTACAGGGCGTGAGAGAGGGGTACAGGGCGTGAGAGAGAGGGACAGGGCGTGAGAGAGAGGGACAGAGCGTGAGAGAGAGAGAGGGTCAGAGCGTGAGAGAGAGAGAGAGAGGGACAGTGCGTGAGGGAGAGAGAGGGACAGTGCGTGAGAGAAAGAGAGAGGCACAGTGCGTGAGAGAGAGAGAGAGGGACAGTGCGTGAGAGAGAGAGAGAGGGACAGTGCGTGAGAGAGAAAGAGAGGACAGTGCGTGAGAGAGAGAGAGAGGGACAGTGCGTGAGAGAGAGAGAGAGGGACAGTGCGTGAGAGAGAGAGAGAGAGGGACAGTGCGTGAGAGAGAGAGAGAGAGGGACAGTGCGTGAGAGAGAGAGAGAGAGGGACAGTGCGTGAGAGAGAGGGACAGTGCGTGAGAGAGAGAGAGAGGGACAGTGCGTGAGAGAGAGAGAGAGGGACGGTGCGTGAGAGAGAGAGAGAGGGACAGTGCGTGAGAGAGAGTGAGAGAGGGACAGTGCGTGAGAGAGAGAGAGGGACAGTGCGTGAGAGAGAGAGAGAGGGACAGTGCGTGAGAGAGAGAGAGAGGGACAGTGCGTGAGAGAGAAAGAGAGGGACAGTGCGTGAGAGAGTGAGAGAGGGACAGTGCGTGAGAGAGTGAGAGGGACAGTGCGTGAGAGAGAGAGAGAGGGACAGTGCGTGAGAGAGAGAGGGACAGTGCGTGAGAGAGAGTGAGGGACAGGGCGTGAGAGAGAGAGAGAGGGACAGTGCGTGAGAGAGAGAGGGACAGTGCGTGAGAGAGAGAGAGAGGGACAGAGCGTGAGAGCGAGAGTGGGACAGGGCGTGAGAGAGAGAGAGATGGACAGAGTGTGAGAGCGAGAGTGGGACAGGGCGTGAGAGCGAGAGAGAGAGGGACAATTCCTGAGAGAGAGAGGGACCGGGCGTGAGAGAGAGAGGGAGAGGAACAGTTCCTGAGAGAAAGAGGGACAGAGTGTGAGAGAGAGAGAGAGAGAGAGAGGGATAGGGCATGAGAGAGAGAGAGGGACAGGGCGTGAGAGAGAGAGAGGGACAGTGCGTGAGAGAGAGAGAGGGACAGTGCGTGAGAGAGAGAGAGAGGGACAGTGCGTGAGAGAGAGAGAGAGGGACAGGGCGTGAGAGAGAGAGAGGGACAGTGCGTGAGAGAGAGAAAGACAGAGCGTGAGAGTGAGAGAGAGGGACAGGGCGTGAGAGAGAGAGAGGGACAGTGCGTGAGAGAGAGAAAGACAGAGCGTGAGAGTGAGAGAGAGGGACAGAGCGTGAGAGAGAGGGGGACAGGGCGTGAGAGAGAGAGAGAGGGACAGGGTGTGAGAGAGAGAGAGAGGGACAGGGCGTGAGAGAGAGAGAGAGGGACAGGGCGTGAGAGAGAGAGAGAGGGACAGGGCGTGAGAGAGAGAGAGAGGGACAGGGCGTGAGAGAGAGAGAGAGGGACAGGGCGTGAGAGAGAGAGAGAGGGACAGGGCGTGAGAGAGAGAGAGAGGGACAGTGCGTGAGAGAGAGAGAAGGACAGTGCGTGAGAGAGAGAGAGGGACAGTGCGTGAGAGAGAGAAAGACAGAGCGTGAGAGTGAGAGAGAGGGACAGGGCGTGAGAGAGAGAGAGAGAGAGAGAGAGGGACAGGGCGTGAGAGAGAGAGAGAGGGACAGGGCGTGAGAGCGAGGGAGGGACAGGGCGTGAGAGAGAGAGAGAGTGGGACAGGGCGTGAGAGAGAGAGAGAGGGACAGGGCGTGAGCGAGAGAGAGAGGGACAGGGCGTGAGAGAGAGAGAGAGGGACAGTGCGTGAGAGAGAGAGAGGGGGACAGGGCGTGAGTGAGAGAGAGAGGGACAGGGCGTGAGCGAGAGAGAGGGGGACAGGGCGTGAGCGAGAGAGAGGGGGACAGGGCGTGAGCGAGAGAGAGAGGGACAGAGCGTGAGAGAGAGAGAGAGGGGGACAGGGCTTGAGAGAGAGAGACAGGGTGTGAGAGTGAGAGGGGGCCAGGGCGTGAGAGAAAGAGAGGGACAGAGTATGAGAGAGAGAGAGAGGGACAGAGCGTGAGAGAGAGGGACAGGGCGTGAGAGAGAGAGAGAGAGTGGGACAGGGCGTGAGAGAGAGAGAGGGGTACTGGGCGTGAGAGAGAGGGACAGGGCGTGAGAGAGAGAGAGAGAGACAGGGCGTGAGAGAGAGAGAGAGGGACAGAGTGTGAGAGAAAGAGAGAGGGACAGGGCGTGAGAGAGAGAGAGAGGGACAGAGCGTGAGAGAGAGAGGGAGGGACAGTGCGTGTGAGAGAGAGAGAGGGACAGTGCGTGAGAGAGAGGGACAGGGCGTGAGAGAGAGAGAGAGGGACAGTGCGTGAGAGAGAGAGAGAGGGAAAGTGCGTGAGAGAGCGAGAGAGGGACAGTGCGTGAGAGAGAGAGAGAGGGACAGGGTGTGAAAGAGAGAGAGAGAGAGAGGGACAGGGCGTGAGAGAGAGAGAGAGAGAGAGGGACAGGGCGTGAGAGAGAGGGACAGGGCGTGAGAGAGAGAGAGAGGGACAGTGCGTGAGAGAGAGAGAGAGGGAAAGTGCGTGAGAGAGCGAGAGAGGGACAGTGCGTGAGAGAGAGAGAGAGGGACAGGGTGTGAAAGAGAGAGAGAGAGAGAGGGACAGGGCGTGAGAGAGAGGGACAGGGCGTGAGAGAGAGAGAGAGAGGGACAGTGCGTGAGAGAGAGAGAGAGGGAAAGTGCGTGAGAGAGAGAGAGAGGGACAGTGCGTGAGAGAGAAAGAGAGGGACAGGGCGTGAGAGAGAGGGACAGAGCGTGAGAGAGAGAGGCCGAGCGTGAGAGAGAGAGGGACAGGGCGTGAGAGAGAGAGAGAGGGACAGGGCGTGAGAGAGAAAGAGAGGGACAGTGCGTGAGAGAGAGAGGGACAGGGCGTGAGAGAGAGAGAGAGGGACAGGGCGTGAGAGAGAGAGGGACAGGGCGTGAGAGAGAGAGAGAGAGGGACAGTGCGCGAGAGAGAGAGAGAGGGACAGTGCGTGAGAGAGAGAGTGAGAGGGACAGTGCGTGAGAGAGAGAGAGAGGGACAGTGCGTGAGAGAGAGAGAGGGACAGTGCGTGAGAGAGAGAGAGAGGGACAGTGCGTGAGAGAGAGAGAGAGGGACAGTGCGTGAGAGAGAGAGAGAGGGACAGTGCGTGAGAGAGAGAGAGAGGGACAGTGCGTGAGAGAGAGAGAGGGACAGTGCGTGAGAGAGAGAGAGAGGGACAGTGCGTGAGAGAGAGAGAGAGGGACAGTGCGTGAGAGAGAGAGAGAGGGACAGGGTGTGAAAGAGAGAGAGAGACAGAGTGAGAGAGAGAGAGGGACAGTGCGTGAGAGAGAGAGAGAGGGATAGTGCGTGAGAGAGAGAGGGGCAGGGCGTGAGAGAGAGGGACAGAGCGTGAGAGAGAGAGGCAGAGTGTGAGAGAGAGAGGGACAGTGCGTGAGAGAGAGAGGGACAGGGCGTGAGAGAGAGAGGGACAGGGCGTGAGAGAGAGAGGGACAGGACGTGAGAGAGAGAGAGAGGGACAGGGCGTGAGAGAGAGAGGGACAGGGCGTGAGAGAGAGAGAGAGGGACAGTGCGTGAGAGAGAGAGAGAGAGGGATAGTGCGTGAGAGAGAGAGAGAGAGGGACAGTGCGTGAGAGAGCGAGAGAGAGGGACAGTGCGTGAGAGAGCGAGAGAGGGACAGAGCGTGAGAGCGAGAGAGGGACAGGGCGTGAGAGCGAGAGAGAGAGGGACAGTTCCTGAGAGAGAGAGGGACCGGGCGTGAGAGAGAGAGAGAGAGGGACAGTTCCTGAGAGAAAGAGGGACAGAGCGTGAGAGAGAGAGAGAGAGGTATAAGGTGTGAGAGAGTGAGAGAGGGACAGGGCGTGAGAGAGAGAGAAAGGGACAGAGCGTGAGAGAGAGAGAGGGACAGTGCGTGAGAGAGAGAAAGACAGAGCGTGAGAGAGAGAGAGAGGGACAAGGCGTGAAAGCGAGAAAGAGGGAGAGGGCGTGAGAGAGAGAGAGAGGGACAGGGCGTGAGAGCGAGGGAGGGACAGGGCGTGAGAGAGAGAGAGGGGGACAGGGCGTGAGAGAGAGAGAGAGGGACAGGGCGTGAGCGAGTGAGAGAGGGACATGGCATGAGAGAGAGAGAGAGAGGGACAGGGCGTGAGAGAGAGAGAGAGAGGGGGACAGGGTGTGAGAGAGAGAGAGGGACATGGCATGAGAGAGAGAGAGGGACAGTGCATGAGAGCGAGAGAGAGGGACAGAGCGTGAGAGAGAGAGAGAGAGGGACAGAGTATGAGAGAGAGAGAGAGAGGGACAGAGTGTGAGAGAAAGAGAGAGTGGGACAGGGAGTGAGAGAGAGAGAGGGGTACAGGGCGTGAGAGAGGGGTACAGGGCGTGAGAGAGAGGGACAGGGCGTGAGAGAGAGGGACAGAGCGTGAGAGAGAGAGAGGGTCAGAGCGTGAGAGAGAGAGAGAGAGGGACAGTGCGTGAGAGAGAGAGAGGGACAGAGCGTGAGAGAGAGAGAGGGACAGAGCGTGAGAGAGAGAGAGAGGGACAGTGCGTGAGAGAGAGAGAGGGACAGTGCGTGAGAGAAAGAGAGAGGCACAGTGCGTGAGAGAGAGAGAGAGGGACAGTGCGTGAGAGAGAGAGAGGGACAGTGCGTGAGAGAAAGAGAGAGGCACAGTGCGTGAGAGAGAGAGAGAGGGACAGTGCGTGAGA